>NC_082715.1:132803054-133004047 GCF_030144855.1 Hypanus sabinus
AGCTTGGCTGTATAGGTGTAAGGAAAGTGAAGGTATGGAATCTATAGGCTGTGGTATCCAGAGTAGACTTTGGCGGCTGATGCTACGACCACCAATGGGAGAACAAATAAATTTGGGAATAACAAGAGTCAAGAATTTGAAGAATTAAATGTCATTGTTGCTATTTTCAGAGCACTCCCATGCCGTGATGGCAAATATGAAAATTTTTTAGTGGTAAAATAGCTGTGGGTAGAGAAACAATAGAGGATCTTCAGTCTGTGCATTAGTTCAGTTTCACTTTCTCCATTGTTACTGCATGACTTGCTTCTGGTACCATCATTTCATTTTTATTTCAGGTCAGAGTCATAGAGTCATAGACAAGTACAGCACAGAAACAGGCCCTTCAGCCCATCTAGTCCATGCTGAACCATTTAAACCACCTAGTCCCATCGGCCTGCACCGGGACCATAGCCTTCCATATCCCTACTATCCATGTACCTATCCAAACTTCTCTTTGACATTGACATCAAGCTCACATGCCCGTCTAACAGCATCATCTGCAGTTTCTAGGAATTTTTACCCCATTTCCAGTACTGAGTATAAAAATTACACAATTATCATTGAATTAGAATTTCATACTAAAGGGAGCATTCCGCCTATTTTACCTTTCAACATATTGACAGCATCATCCAATCAGTTTCACTCTCCTGCCCTTTACCCATGGTACTGCAAGCTGCTCCTTTATAAATATTTATTCAATTCTCTTTTCTTTCAAAGTTATTATTGTATCTGTTTCTATCACCCTTCCCTTCAGTGTGCCTCAGATCACAGCATCTTGCTGCAGAAACAAAATCTCATCTCCTCCATGATGACTTGCCATTCTCTTTAAAGACACTGACATTTTAATTCCAACCAGGTTTTCAAACTGAAGCAAGCTAATGAATTTATCTCAAATTCAATTAGAGTCGAAGGAGCAGAGTAATTGGTAAATACCAACACGTAGAATAATCAAGGAAGATGCAGTGACCGCCCCAGAGGATTTCGTTTACTTTTTCAGTGGCTTCTGAAATGCTGGAAGGTTTTTTGTAATCAGAACAGCTTTTCAGTGGGGAACTCGAGTTGCAGCTTTTGTGTTGAATAGAATTTGCGTGGCTGCACACTTCACAGGTTTGACCCTTGGCTGATCAATCTTAGAATGAGCTGCTGTGTCACCTCAGTGTCCGTTTTAAAATAGGACTATCCTCTTCAAATGTGACGGGATTAAACTGTACAACTACAAAACGATAATACGGTACAGTCAAGATGGATCTCCGATGGCCTGCATTTATTCAGTGGCTGAACCTAACAGGCCTCACCCTTTGGGATTCAAGGTCCAACTGGCATTCTATTTGTTCCAATGAAATTAATTTTAAAACATTATCAACACAGAAAACGCATTATAAAGTTGGTAGCCACTTAATTTTTGTATGTGCACAGAAAAGCAAAGTGTGAAACTTCACAAAGATTTCAAACCACCACTGCCATTCCAGGTTTAAATCGGACGAGGGATGAAAATGGGAGCCTTGGTGAGCGTGTGTGTGGAGGAACTAGAGGCGATGCAGAAACGGCTCACAGAGGTGTTTCCAGGACTGGAGGGCCTGAGTTATAATGAGAGAATGGGTTCCTCGGTGAAGGAGGCTGAGTGGTGACCTTACGGAGAGATGTCCGTCAAGTTATGAGGGGCAGATGCAAGGAGTATCCGCATAGTCTATTACCCAGAGTAGTGGGGCAGCAGCGAAGGGTACATCGATATACGGAGAGAGGGGCAGGCTGTTCACACCTGGAGTGCATATGGAACGAGCCGCCAGAGGAAGTGATAGAAGGGGCTTCATTTTCAAACGTTTAAGAGATGTTTCAACAGGTTGTGGATAGGAAATGTTTGGAAGTTTACCGGCCAAATGGAGGCAAGTGGAACCAACTCAGAAAGACCACTGTCTCCACGTGGATGAGATGAGTTGAAGGGCTTGATTTCAAACTGCACAGTTCCAGGATTAGTGTAAATGGATGCTCGATGTTGTGTGCAGACTTAATGGAGTGAGAAGGATGTTTCTGTCCGATATGGTAAACATCAGTGCGTGTTTGACTCGAGTTGCATACTGGCAGCTCCCAGCCCAGCTTACCTTCACAACCGTTCCATTCTTCCTCTTCTATCATGCCCCTAGCTCTCTGATGTTCATTAATTGATGAGCAAAACAAATTCTCAAGTTTACAAACAGTAAGTTTGCTGATGACACAAAGGTTGGGGGTGTTGTGGATAGTGTGGAGGGCTGTCAGAGGTTATAGCGGGACATTGATAGGATGCAAAACTGGGCTGAGAAGTGGCAGATGGAGTTCAACCCAGATAGGTGTGAAGTGGTTCATTTTGGTAGGTCAAATATGATGGCAGAATATAGTATTAATGGTGAGACTCTTGGTAGTGTGGAGGATCAGAGGGATCTTGGGGTCCGAGTCCATAGGACACTCAAAGCAGCTGCGCAGGTTGACTCTGTGGTTAAGAAGGCATACGGTGCATTGGCCTTCATCAATCATGGAATTGAATTTGGGAGCTGAGAGATAATGTTGCAGCTATGTAGGACCCTGGTCAGACCCCACTTGGAGTACTGTGCTCAGTTCTGGTCACCTCACTACAGGAAGGATGTGGAAGCCATAGAAAGAGTGCAGAGGAGATTTACAAGGATGTTGCCTGGATTGGGGAGCATGCCTTATGAGAACAGGTTGAGTGAACTCAGCCTTTTCTCCTTGGAGAGACGGAGGATGAGAGGTGACCTGATAGAGGTGTATAAGATTATGAGAGACATTGATCGTGTGGATAGTCAGAGGCTTTGAAATGGTTGCCACAAGAGGACACAGGTTTAAGGTGCTGGGGGTAGGTACAGAGGAAATGTCAGGTGTAAGTTTTTCACTCAGAGAGTGGTGAGTGTGTGGAATGGGCTGTCAGCAACAGTGGTGGAGGCGAATACGATAGGGTCTCTTAAGAGGCTTTTAGATAGGTACACGGAGCTTAGAAAAATAGAGGGCTATAGGTAAACCTAGTAATTTCTAAGGTAAGGACATGTTCGGCACAACTTTGTGGGCCGAAGGGCCTGTATTGTGCTGTAGGGTTTCTATGTTTCTATGTTTCTATTTAATAGGGCCTTGTTGAATGATAGGAAGGGTTTAGAGAGGTGTGGTCAAATCAGATGGACTGAGATGAGAATCTCAGGTGAGCATGGACAAGTTGGGCCAAATGGCCTGTTTCTATCCTGACAGACTCGCTGACTGTGCGACTCTAAGAGAACATAGAACAGTACAGCTCACTACAGGCCCTTCTGCTCACCATGTTGTGCCGACCTTTGAACCCCTCCCACCCACATAGTCCTCCATTTTTCATATATCCATGTACCTGTATAAAAGTCTATCCAATGTTCCTGAAGCACCCCCTTCGCAGTGTGTTCCATTCACACTCAGTGTAAAACAATCTGCCTCAGACACTCCACTAATACCTTAAAATTACATCCTATTGTACTAGGTATTGCCACCCTGAGAGAAGGGCACTAGCTGCCAACTCTATCCATATCTTTTATCGTACTAGACACTATACCTTTATCAAGTCACCTCTGAACCTCCGTCACGCCAAAGAGAAAAGCCCTAGCTGGCTCAAACATTTGTTATAAGAGATTCTCTCTGATCCCAGCAGTATACAGGTAACCCTTCTCCGCACCATGACCTTCATATGCAAGCACTGAGCGACCACTCCCCGCTGAACATCGAAGTAGAGATCCTCGGTAGAGATCGTTAAGAGCACCAGATTTCTTGCTGTTCACCTGATGAGGAATCTCACCTGGTCCCTCAACACCAGCTCCATAGCAAAGAAAGCCCAGCAGCGTCTCTACTTCCTGCGAAGGCTGAGGAAAGTCCATCCCCCACCCCCCATCCTCATCACATTCTACAGGGGTTGTATTGAGAGCATCCTGAGCAACTGCATCACTGCCTGGTTCAGAAATTGCATCATCTCGGATCGCGAGACCCTGCAGCGGATAGTGAGGTCAGCTGAGAAGATCATCTGGGTCTCTCTTCCCGCCATCATGGACACTTACACTACACGCTGCATTCGAAAAGCAAACAGCATTATGGAGGACCCCACGCACCCCTCATACAAACTCTTCTCCCTCCTGCCGTTTGGGAAAAGGCACCGAAGCATTCGGGCTCTCACGATCAGACTATGTAACAGTTTCTTCCCCCAAGCTATCAGACTCCTCAATACCCAGAGTCTGGACTGACACCAACTTACTGCCCTCTACTGTGCCTATTGTCTTGTTTAGTATTTATTGTAATGCCTGCACTGTTTTGTGCACTTTATGCAGTCTTGTGTAGGTCTGTAGTCTAGTGTAGTTTTTTTTCTGTGTTGTTTTTATAGAACATAGAATAGTACAGCACAATACAGGCCCTTCAGCTCACAATATTGTGCCGACCCTTAAACCCTGCCTCCCATATAACCCCACCATCTTAAGTTCCTCCATATACTTCTATATATCTCTTAAACTTCACTAGTGTATCTGCCTCCACCACTGACTCAGGCAGTGCATTTCACACACCAACCATCCTCTGAGTAAAAAACCTTCCTCTAATATCACCCTTGAACTTCCCACCCCTTACCTTAAAGCCATGTCCTCTTGTACTGAGCAGTGGTGCCCTGGGGAAGAGGCACTGGCTGTCCACTCTGTCTATTCCTCTTAATATCTTGTACAGTTCTGTCATGTCTCCTCTCATCCTCCTTCTCTCCAAAGAGTAAAGTCCTAGCTCACTTAATCTCTGATCATAATGCATACTCTCTAAACCAGGCAGCATCCTGATAAATTTCCTCTGTACTCTTTCTATTGCTTCCACATCCTTCCTATAGTGAGGTGACCAGAACTGGACACAGTACTCCAAGTGTGGCCTAACCAGAATTTTATAGAGCTGCATCATTACCCCACATCTCTTAAACTCTATCCCTCGACTTATGAAAGCTAACACCCCATAAGCTTTCTTAACTACCTTATCTACCTGTGAGGCAACTTTCAGGGATCCGTGGACATGTACCCCCAGATCTCTCTGCTCTTTCACACTTCCAAGTATCCTGCCATTTACTTTGTACTCTGCCTTGGAGTTTGTCCTTCCAAAGTGTACCACCTCACACTTCTCTGGGTTGAACTCCATCTGCCACTTCTCAGCCCACTTCTGCATCCTATCAATGTCTCTCTGCAATCTTCGACAATCCTCTACACTATCCACAGCACCACCAACCTTTGTGTTGTCTGCAAACTTGCCAACCCACCCTTCTACCCCCACATCCAGGTCATTAATAAAAATCACGAAAAGTAAAGTCCCAGAACAGATCCTTGTGGGACACCACTAGTCACAACCCTCCAATCTGAATGTACTCCCTCCACCACGACCCTCTGCCTTCTGCAGGCAAGCCAATTCTGAATCCACCTGGCCAAACTTCCCTGGATCCCATGCCTTCTGGCTTTCTGAATAAGCCTACCTTGTGGAATCTTGTCAAGTGCCTTGTAGATCCATGTAGATCACATCCACTGCACTACCCTCATCTATAAGCCTGGTCACCTCCTCAACGAACTCTATCAGGCTTGTTAGACATGATCTGCCCTTCACAAAGCTATGCTGACTGTCCCTGATCAGACCATGATTCTCTAAATGCCCATAGATCCCATCTCTAAGAATCTTTTTCAACAGCTTTCCCCCCACAGACGTAAGGCTCACTGGTCTATTATCACCCGGACTATCCCTACTACCTTTTTTGAACAAGGGGACAACATTCACCTCCTTCCAGTCATCTGGTACCATTCTTGTGGACAACGAGGACATAAAGATCCTAGCCAGAGGCTCAGCAATCTCTTCCCTTGCCTCGTGGAGCAGCCTGGGGAATATTCCGTCAGGCCCCGGGGACTTATCCATCCTAATGTAATTTAACAACTCCAACACCTCTTCTCTCTTAATATCAACATGCTCCAGAGCATCAACCTCACTCATATTGTCCTCACTGTCATCAAGTTCCCTCTCATTGGTGAATACCGAAGAGAAGTATTCATTGAGGACCTCGCTCACTTCCACAGCCTCCAGGCGCATTCCACTTTTATCTCTAATTGGTCCTACCTTGACTCCTGTCATCCTTTTGTTCTTCACATAATTGAAGAATGCCTTGGGGTTTTCCCTTACCCTACTTGCCAAAGGCCTTCTCATGCCCCTTTCTTGCTCTTCTCAGCCCCTTCTTAAGCTCCTTTCTTGCTACCCTATATTCCTCAATAGACCCATCTGATCCTTGCTTCCTAAACCTCATGTTATGCTGCCTTCTTCCACCTGACTAGATTCTCCACCTCACTTGTCACCCAATGGTTCCTTCACCCTACCATTCTTTATCTTCCTCACTGGGACAAATTTATCCCTAACATCCTGCAAGAGATCCTTGAACATCAACCACATGTCCATAGTACATTTCCCTGCACCCCAATTCACACCTGCAAGTTCTAGCCTTATAGCCTCATAATTTGCCCTTCCACAATTAAATATTTCCCTGTCCTCTCTGATTCTATCCTTTTCCATGATAATTCTAAAGGCCAGGGAGCAGTGATCACTGTCCCCCAGATGCTCACCCACTGTGACCTGACCCGGTTCGTTACCTAATACTAGATCTAGTATGGCATTCCCCCTAGTCGGCCTGTCAACAGGAATCCATCCTGGACACACTTAACAAACTCTGCCCCATCTAAACCTTTGGAACTAATCAGGTGCCAATCAATATTAGGGAAGTTAAAGTCACCCATGATAACAACCCTGTGATTTTTGCACCTTTCCAAAATCTGCCTCCCAATCTGCTCCTTGGTATCTCTGCTGCTACCAGAGGGCCTATAGAATACCCCCAATAGAGTAACTGCTCCCTTCCTGTTCCTGACTTCCACCCATATTGACTCAAAAGAGGATCTTGCTACATTACCCACCCTTTCTGTTGCTGTAATAGTATCCCTGACCAGTAATGCCACCCCTCGTCCCCTTACCCCACCCCATCCCTTTTAAAGCACCGAAATCCAGGAATATTGAGAATCCATTCCTGCCCTGGTGCCAGCCAAGTCTCCGTAATGGCCACTACATCATAATTCCATGTATGTATCCAAGCTCTCAGTTCATCACCTTTGTTCCTAATGCTTCTTGCATTGAAGTACACACACTTTAGCCCTTCTACCTTACTACCTTTACACCCTTTATTCTGCTTCTCTTTCCTCAAAGCCTCTCTATATGTTAGATCTGGCTTTACTCCATGCACTTCTTTCACTGCTCTATTGCTCCGGGTCCCATCCCCCTTGCAAATTAGTTTAAATTCTCCCGAGCCATGCTAGTTACTTTTATGTAGTTCAGTGTAGTTTTTGTACTGATTCATGTAGCACCATGGTCCTGAAAAACGTTGACTCATTTTTATTGTGTACTGTACCAGCAGTTATGATTGAAACGACAATAAAAAGTGACTTGACTTGACTTGAATGAGGTGATTGGAACTGAACACAAGATTCCAAATGTGGTCTAAGCAGAGTTTTATAGAGCTGCAACATTACCTTGCGGCTCTTGAATTCAATGTCCCAACCAATGCACCCTACGCCTTCTTAAACACCCTGTCACCTTGCTCAGAAACTTTGAGGGATCGATGGACCCCATGATCCCTCTGTAACTCCACACTACTAAGAGTCCTACCATTAAACAAATTCTGCCCTCAAGTTTGACCTTCCAAAGTGTAACATTTCACACGTTTCCAAATTGGATGGCGTCTGCTTCTCCCTTAGCCCAGTTCAGCATCCCATCAAAGTCCCATTGCATCCTACAACAACCATCTACACTATCCAGGTCACCGCCAACCTTTGTGTCATCTGCAAACAGCACAGTATCTTGCCGAACACCACTGGGCATCAGCATCTAGGGCAGAATATGTTCCGTCTGCCACCACTCTCTTCCCTGTGAGCAAGCCTATTCTGATTCCATGCGGCCAGGTTTCCCTGCAGCCTTGCTGCATAAGCTTTACCATGGGGAACCTTGACAAATGCCTTGTTAAAATCCATGTCCTGGTCCGGTGGTTGTCCGTTGTGTCCAACAATGACAGGAAACTTGTGCGGGAGAGCTTTCAAAGTGGGGAAGCTGTTGCCCTGGGGCAGTTCCACTCTCTCGAGCTCAGAAGTCTTCGCCCAGTGGTCCTCTCCAATAGTTTGCCAACCAAACTTTTTAAATCATGATCGCACTGGAGCCAATGCATTCGTTCAGAGGTCATGGGTATATCAGGCAAGGCTAGTATTTATTGACCGTTCCTACCCAACCTAATAAAGGTGGCAGGAAGCTGCCTTCCTGGGCCCTGCTGTCCATTTGGTGTTGATCTCCAATGGTGGTGTTACTGAGAGAGGAGCAGGATTTTGTCCCAGCAGTAACTTGAAGTGGCAAGGGACATCTGGGGGGCCTCAGAGTAACATCTGAAAGAAACGTGGAGGTGGGGTCTGAGCATGTCGAAGCAACAGGGCCCGGGTCATAGAGCGAGGAACAACCTAATGTTTGGATGATTTAAACACTGGGCCAGGTGGATTGAAAAGGCAGGGCGTCGGGACCAGAGGCAAAGGTCGGGCTGACTCTTCTCGCTCTGCGATGTTTACTCTGCTCTTCACTACACTGGCCGATGCTGTGGGCCGGCTCTGGCTGCTCCGGGTTTTGTATCTGCGGGCTCTGCGATGTTTACTCTGCTGTGTGAAGAACTGAGGCTGAGACCGTGGGCCTGCTCTGGGCTTCGTATGTAAGGACTCACTTTTGTTCTAAGTGCTATTTGCTTACTTTCATTGTTTGCATGATTTCTTTCTCTCTCTCCCTCTGCACATTGGCTGTTTGTCATTTTTTTAAAAATGGGTTCTCTTGAGCTTCTTGTTTTGTGGCTGCCTGCAAGGAGGCAAATCTCAAGGTTGTATAATGTATACATACTTTGGTAATGAATGTACTTCGATGTTACCTCTGACAATGCAGCTGTCACTCATTACAAAAGGGGCAGTCTAACTTTTATGCTCGACTCCAGTGAAGCGGCCTTCATATAGAAATAGAAATTTAGAGACGGGAGTGCTACCAGCTGAGCCGTGACTGAGAGTAAAGATGAGAATATCTCATTTAATTCAATTGAATTACAATTCATTTTTAAAGCTGCTCCTTTCTCATTGAGTCTCCTCTACACACTCAGTGTTCCTCGGCTTTAAATTTGTTTGAGCTAACTGAGCAGCTGATACTGTCTTCTGCTTCCAAAACTACACTTTAAAAACAAAGAACAATCTGCAATGGTTAATATATTGTAAGTTTTGTACAGGTTACTGAAGGCAAATGGAATTTGATTGGAAACTGCTCCAGACTGAATTGTAGATTAGTCCCTGTGTGGGCCTTGATGTAATAGAGAAACAAAAGGGAATGTGATTCAAATAGATTTGAGAGATAGTCCTGTTGTCTCTTGAAAAAATGCTTGAAAGAGCCGTGGTGACCTGGCATCCAGTTTGGACATGCCAGAGCAGAACACCAGCAAGAGGTTGAGTTGAGTCATCCTGTGCCTACCTGGGAAACCATGGTTACTGAGACTCGAGCTCTGAATCCCTGTACCTGACTGCTTTGTGCTGTAGGCCCTGTGGCCTCCTCACCCTCCCTATAAGCAGCCTGGGTAGCATTCTGCTGTCTGCCTAGATGCTGCTCCTCTACAGATGTTTCTGCCCCTCAATACCAGACAGAACATCTGCATGCTTGTAGAATCAAGCAAGCTATTATTTAGTCAGAACACCATCCCAAGTTCAGTTCAGTGAAATGGTCATCAAATGTACCATTGAACATAACCACTATAGATTCATTCAATTAGTTAGAGATACAGAGGTCCTTCTGGCCCTTCTAGCTGTGCTGCCCCGGCACCCCCAGTAACCACAATTTAACCCTAACCTAATCACGGGACAATTTACAATGACCAACTAACCCACCCGGACTGTGGGAGGAAACCAGAACACCTGGGGTTAATGCACGCATTCCACGGGGAGAACTCCTTACGGAATATGCCAGGATTGAACTCAGAACTTTTGGCTCCCTGAACTGTAATAGTGTTGCGCTAACTGCAACAATAACACAATGCCCCCATTGTCTGACAGCACATTCAATCCGAACGGTTACATTTATGGAGGAAAGTGCTATTTTTAAACACACCGTCATGGTTTGAAATGGCTGGGTTTCAGATCCAGTAAGTCATGAACAGACTTTGCAAACAATTCGTTATTCTAGCGCAAGGCTAGACAAGGTAGTGCAGAAGGAATGCAGGATATTGACCATCATTAGCAAAGGGATAAAATAAAAAAGCTGGGAGTCCGTAGTAAAACATTGTAAATCACAAACGTGATAAAATCTGCAGATGCTGGAAATCCAAAGCAACACACAGAAAATGCTGGAGGGCAGACAGCATCTGTGGAAAAGAGCTAACGGTTAACATTTTGGGTCCTGTTGGCCCGAAATGCCGATTGTTTACTCTTTCCCACAGATGCTGCTAGGCCTGCTGAGTTCCTCCATCTTGTGCGTATTGCTTTATAAAACGTTGATTCGACCACAGTTGTGGTCACTACAGTATGGGATTGTGCTGGAGAGGAGACTTACTTGGATGTTGCCTGGGTTAACCATTAAACATCCATTTACAGTAATCCTACACTAAAGGTCCTCCATACTCCATAGTTACAGACATATTAGGAGCAATTTAGAGTGGTGGTAAAGGTTCTGAAGAGAATTATTGGGCTAGAAAAACCTTTGCTATGCTCTATGACCCATCAAACTTTATCATTATTCTGCATATCATGGGAATTACGATACAACTGAAAGCTTTGCTGAACTAGTTTAGAATCAGCCACAGGTTGATAGTTAAGCTGTTAGCCTACTCATCATTAAGATTTGGAGGGAAGTAGAATACATGTGAGAAATCCCACAATCTCATATGGAGAGTGTGAAAATTCCACGCAGACAGCGTCTGAGGTCAGGAGCAAATTTGAGACTAGAGCTAAAGGTCATGGGTTAAGGGTGATAGGTGAAATAATTAAGGGGAACTATCTTCACTCACAGGGTGGTGAGAGCATGGAATAAGGGGCCAGTGGGTGCGAGTTCGATTTCAACATTTAAGAGATGTTTGGATAACTATGTGGATGGGATGGGTATGGAGGACTATGGTCCAGGTGCAGGTCGATGGGACTAGGCAGAGTAATAGTTTGGCATGGACCAGATGGGACGAAAGACCTGCTTCTGTGTTGTAATGCTCCATGACTCTATGGCTATGTGACACAGCAGCTCTGCCACCTGCCATTGTGTTCTTCAAGAAAGTTTCAAAACTTCACACTAAGTTATTAGAACTATTCTTTAAGCCCCTAACTGTACATGTGAATATTGTGAGTGATTTAATAGTTGCCTACGGCTTGACTTCAGCTGATTGAAAAGCTTGTCTCACCGTAGAATCTGAATAAGGTTTATTATCACCAATGCGTATTATGAAATGTGTTGCGTGGCATACAAATGACTATAAATTGTAATAAATAATTAGCTCCAAACAGGAATGATGATGTGCTGTTCGTGAGTTTGTGAACCTTTCTGAAAACCTGATGGCAAAGGGGAAGCAGCTCTCTCTAAAATGTTGGGAATGGGTCTTCTGGCTTTTGTACCTCCTCCCATATTGCAGTATCAAGAAGGCACAAAGCTACCTTATTGAATGCACTTTATCTATCCGTGAAAGGCGGCATCCGCAGAGAGAAACACAGAGGGAATGTAGTTTTGCAATGACTATCATCACTTTTTCATGGCCTGGGTGAAAAAATATAGCTCCACAACTCGTGTAAACCATCTGGAACATTCTCCAAGTGGATGGCTTGCAAGTGGGGTGTGGTCAAGACCGATTAGAAAATAAAATCTTTGACAGTTGACTGATACACAAAATGCCGGAGGGGCTCAGCAGGTCAGTCAGCATCTGTGGAGAGGAATAAAAAGTCAATGTTTTGGGCCAAGACCCTTCACTAAGACTGGAAAGGAAGGGGAGAGATGTCAGAATAAGAAGGTGGGGGAAGGGGAAGAAATACCAGCGGGGAGGTGATAGGTGAAGCCAGGTGAGGGGCAAGGTGGGTGGGTGGAGGAGGGGAGGGGAGACAAAGCAAGAAGCAGGGTGATGATAGGTCTGGAACCGTAAAATGCTCCACGCACTTTACTCCTTCATTTCCCAGATCATTCTTGTGAACCTCCTCTGGACCCTGTCCAACTTCCCTAAGAAGCAGAGCCCAAAATTGCTCACGGTATTCCAAATGCAGTCTGACCAATGCCATATGAAGCTTTTATGTTCTGTTCTCTCGAAATCAATGCAAACATTGCGTTTGCTTTCCTTGTTACTGACTCAACCTGCAAGCTAACCTTAAGGAATCGTCAACTCCGACTTTCAAGTCTTTACCCTGCTAGAGTCGTATCCCCATCACACAGGTATTTTCACAGTACTGTAGGAGCAGATTTTTTTTAGTAAAGGGATTCTGATTTATTATGAGCATTTTAATATGATTAGTACAATATATTTTGTTAATAATGTTAATGTATTAATCTCTGAACTCTATATGGCTAGGTAGCAAAACTTGACAGTCCTTGATGTCTCCAAACAATGCTAACTGGAGAAACTGGGCTGAAACAAGGCAATGTACAAAAATTGTAGAATGCAAAGATCAGAGTACTGTGTGTTGGAACTGAAACATGCTAGCAAAACATGGTACCTGAAACAAGTAAGCTAAATTAACCAGGGCCGTACTAATGAAACAAAAGAACCAAAGGAAATAAGTCAGGAGCAGAACACTGATTAAGAGTTGGAGAGAATAAAGGAGGGATTAAAATATTCCAGGGACATTTTGACTGAATATAAGACATCTGTAACAGAACATTTTGAGCCAATGTGCTGGAGAAGGGTCCACCCTGAACTTTTACAATTGTACAGTACTGGGCAAAAGTCTTAGGCATATATATAGATAGATACAGTAGATAGGGTGCCTAAGAATTTTGCACAGTAGTGCATTTGTCAACGTGGAGTAGAGAATAGTTTGTAAATGTGGCGGGGACAAAGGGTGTTAGGAATGGCAAGGGTAGATGCCGCAGGTATGGTAGAGGAGTGCTGAGGCAAGCGGTGGCATGAGGACAGACGCATCCTTCATTGGGACACGAGGCAAAGGCATTTGATTCCAAACGATTATTTATTGATCATTACAGAATGCACCTCCATTGTTTCCTGCTCCCTCCCTCTCCCTTCCCAACCATAATCCCCTCTCCCTGCCCCATTCCTATGGTCAGTCCACAATAGCCACCCATCTCAGAGTCAGATTTATCATCACTCACATATATCATTAAACCTGTTCCTTTTTTTTTGCAGCAGTAGTGCAGTGCAATACACGAGCTAATCGAGGGAACGTCAGTGAGAGTTTCAAAGCTAGAGACCATCGCTTTTGAAGTTTTAAACTTGCAAATGTGAAGGGCGTTAATAGGTCAGAAATTAAGATCCTGAAATGGGAGAAAATTGATTTCAATATGATAAGACAGCAGCTGGGAAATTGGACTGGAAGTATTTGCTTGTAGGCAAGTCTACAGGCAAGAAGAGGGCGTCATCCAAAAGTAAAGTGGCAATAATTCAGAATCAGAATCAGGTTTAATATCATCAGCATATGTTGTGAAATTTGTTAACTTTATGGCAGCAGTACAGTGAAATGCATGATAAACATAGAGAAAAAAACTGAATTACAGGAAGTATAGACAGTATATGTCTATTAATTAGGTCAGTTAAAATAAGTGATGCAAAGAAAAACAGAAATAAGTAAGTAGTGAGGTAGTGTTCATGGCTTCAATGTCCATTTGGGAATCGGATGGCAGAGGGGAAGAAGCTGTTTCTGAATCACTGAGTGTGTGCCTTCAGGCTTCTGTACTTTCAACCCTACAGTAACAATGAGAAGAGGGCATGTTCTGGGTGGGGAGGGTTCTTAATAATGGACATTGCCTTCCTGAGGCACCACCCCTTGAAAATATCTTGGATAATATGGAGGCAAGTACCCATGATGAAGCTGACTAATTTACAAGCTTCTTTAACTTAATTCAATCTTTTGCTGTGCCCCTGCCATACCAGATCATGATGCAGCCTGTCAGAATGCTCTCCACAATACATTTGTAGAAGTTTTCGAGAGTTTGAGTTAACAAACCAAATCTCCTCAAACTCCTATTGATATATAGCCTCTGACTTGCCTTCTTTATAGCTGCATCAATATGTTGTGTCCAGGTTAGGTTCTCAGAGATATTTTGCACCCAGGAACTTGAAATTGCTCTCTCTCTCTCTACTTCTGATCCCTCTATAAGGATTGGTTTGTGCTTCCTCATCATACCCTTCCTGAAGTCCACAGTCAGCTCTTTGGTCTTGCCAACATTGAGTGCAAGGTTGTTGCTGTGACACCACTCAACTAACTGGTATATCTCGCTGCTTTACACCCTCTCATCACCACCGGAGGTTCTGCCAACAATGGCTGCATCATCAGCAAATTTATAGATGGTATTTGAGCTATGCCTAGCCACACAGTCATGGAGTCAGAGGGAGTAGAGCAGTGGGCTGAGCACACATCCTGTAGAGCACCAGTACTGATTGTCAATGGGTGGAGGTGTTATCACCAATCCACACAGATTGTGGTCTTCTACTTCTATTAAATTTGAAAAGTTATGGAGACCATTTATTCAACATTTTCATATGATGTAATATGACCCTGTGCCAAGTTCATTTGATTTCCCAGCTTTTAGCTTATGTATTTTGAGAGGACCGGAAGTGACGGCATTGATGAATACTTATTTTTGTGAGATATTATAAACAGCCCGCTTTTTTTTCCTTCTCTTTTGTTTTTTTTCTTTTATATTACTTATTAGTTATAGTTATTAGATTAGATTAGCTAGTTCTGCATTATATAAATTTTTTTTTGTTTGTTTTTCTTTCTTTTTTCTGTTTTTTTTATATTATACATTATGAAATATTTAGATTTACTATGTTCATACATATATCTTATGGCTTATGTCTTGGTAAACTCATTTATATTGTAACTATTATGTATGTTTTTTTTTCATATGTAATGGAATGTGTATGTTGGTAATTTCTTTATCAATATATCATCTGTATTCTGTCCATATTACTAATATTAATAAAAAGATTTAGAAAGAAAGAAAAGATTGTGGTCTTCTGGTTAGGAAGTCGAGGATCCAGTTGCAGAGGGAGGTGCAGAGGCCCAGGTTCTATAGCTTATTGATCAGGACTGTAGGAATGATGGCTGAGTGATAGTCAATAAACAGCATCTTGATACAGGTTTTATCAAGGATCTGTAGTGAATAGAGCACAGCAAGTGAAAGAGTGACCATTCCACAGTCATTTGGAGGAGCGTGTGGGCCTTTGAAGACCAGACAATGACTATTGTTTTTGTTCATTGTTTGTGCTGGACACCTATAAGTTCCTAAAAAGTCAATAAGTCCCTTGTAATCAACGTACCAGTACCTACAGTAGATTATTATACACTGTCTTCATTATTTGTGTACTTTCTGTAAGAAGTCCACCCAAATCTTCACTTCAAGTTTTATAGAGACACCGAAAGGGTGGATAATATATTTGTAAATTTAATCTGCTGTGTGCCTGCAGTGCGTGGCTGGCCCAAGTCTGGACCATGAGTCAGGCAAGCAGCGGGAGCCACGGCTCGGGGGTTCCCAACCCAGGGTCCACGGACCCCTTGCTTAATGGCAGTTACACCATGGATCCATGGCATAAACAAGGTTGGGAAGCCCTGGTCTAGAATATGGGCCAAAGTGTAGCTGGAGCTGCATTTGGAGTTTTGTGGACTGACACAAGCTAAAACTTATTTAATTACCTATGGACTCATGGCCAGCAACTCAATCAGCTTTCATTATCCACGGTAAGCCCATAACTTGACTTTGTCTGCCTGTACACCCAGCCTCCATTTCCTATGTCAGATCAACACTGACCTGCAGTTTCACAAAGTATCACTTGTTCGTTATCTGATTACATGTAAAATCACACGCTCGGAACAAACTGTTCACAAATGCTCCCACAGCTTTATCTGTTAATATCTATTTTTATTTTAATCTATAATTTACATTGTCAATGTAGATAACATTATTCTTGAAATCAGATACTGAAAGAATTTACACTCCATTATGAGCCAAATCCTCCTTAAAGTAAGAACAGTTACCTAACTGATGTACTGAGCTGTCCTGAAATATGCATTTTGAGTTTTATATTCTGTGTTTTCAAGCTTATTTTTATTGCTGTTTCCGCGATTTATCTTTGCACGTGTGTTTGATGTTTTTCCTCGAACGGATTGGTTCTATAGTTCTTTTTTGTGTTGTGACTGTCTGTGGGGAAAATGAATTTCAGGATTGTCTACTGCATACATGCCTTGATAATAAATGCACTTTGAACTACTAGCTGATGTGCTTAGCTTTCATGCACCAGCAAGGTAGTGGAGACTGTCACTGACTGCGCTATCAAGTGGTAGTTAACTCACAGACAAGCAGATCACCAGTGGCCACCTTGGCCATTGCCACGATCATTCAGCTCCGAACCCCATTACAACCTTGATCCATTTCAGAAGTGGAATGAAAGTCACTGCCCTTAACATCAAGGGACCCTGGTAGGATTAAAGTCAATGGCCATCACAGAGGAAATAATCCAATGATTGGAGGCATACCTTGCACAAAGGAAGATGATGGGAGGTCCATCATGCCACCCCCAGGATATCACTGCAGGAGTTCCTTAGGTGGAGTCTCATCTTCAGCTACTTCATTAATAACATTTTTCTCCTGAGGTCAGAAGTGGGAATAGTTGCAGACGAGTGCACAATTCCTCTTGCAACCCATCAAATGTGGACAACATGCAGGTGCAAGTATCCGTAGAAAAATTAAGTCACAGCAAGCAATGAACATCTACAACATTATGACCACTTTAATCACATTGCTCTAAAATGGACTCTTCCTTGTAAAAATTGTTTAATTTGTTTGTCTTGTGGAATGGTGTTTATATGATCTTAAATGCTATTTCAAGTTAATATTTTCATAGCACAAGTACACATGACATAAATTCATCTTTGACTGTAATCACCCAGGCTTGACATTCGATGGCAAGACCATTGTTCAATCCCATACCATTGATATTCTGGGGGATAATCAGTAACCTGAGACTCAAATGGGCCACATAAATGCTCTGATAAGGACTGGGTCAGAGACTGGGTATATCACCTCCTGACTCCCCCAGGAGTTTTGATCAGTTGTGTCATGGTTTGATATGAGGCACCAATGCACAGGATTGGAAAAAGCAGCAGAAGGTTGTAGACTCAGCCGGTTCCATCGTGAATGCTAGAATCCCCACCATTAGGGATATCTTCAAAAGGCAATGGCTCAAGAAGGGCATGCCCTCATCTCATTACCACCGGCAGGGAAGAACTACAGGAGCCTGAAGACGTACACTCAATGTATTTGGAACAGCTTCTCCTCCATCAGATTTCTGAATGGTCCATCAACACCACCACACTATTTTGCAACACGTGCAAAATGCCGGAGGAACTCAGCAGGTCAGGCAGCATCTGTGGAAATGAACAAACATTCAATGTTTCAGGCCGAGACCCTTCTTCAGGACCAGAAAGGAAGGGGGAAGACAGCAGAATAGAAAGCTGGGGGGAGAGGAAGGAGGATAGCTAGAAGGTGGTAAGTGAAGCCAGGTGGGTGGGAAAGGTAAAGGGCTGGAGAGGAAGACATCTGATAGGAGGAGAGTGGACTATAGAAGCAAGGGAAGGAGGAGGGGATGCAGGAGGCACTGATATTCAGGTGAGATGAGGGAAGAGGCCAGAGAGGGGAATAGTATAAGAGGGGAGGGGAGGGAAAATATCTTTACTGGAATGAGAAATCAATAATCATGCCATCAAGGTGGAAGCTACCCAGATGGTAAGGTGAGGGTGACTTCATTGTGGCACAAGAGGAGGATACAGACTGACATGTTGGAATGGGAATGGGAATGGGAATTAAAATGCTTGGCCATCAGGAAGTTCTGCTTCTGCTGGATGGACATTGTGTTCAGTGTTTTTGTTCTCGTTTTACATTACTTATTTAGATTTTATATGTTCTTATTGTAATTTCTATGTATTACATTGTATTGCTATTGCAAAACTACAAATTTCATGACATACATCAGTGATAATACAACAGATTCTGAACCTGAAGTCTTTCCAGCTACAAATCAGGCAAGTGATGGAGTACAAACCACTAGCAAGGATATAAACAGGTTTTCTCCACTGATGTCAGGTGGGACTGCAACTAGCCATCATGGGTTAAGGGTGAAAGGTGAACTATTTAAGGGGAACATGAGGGGGAACGTCTTCACTCAGAGAATGGTGAGAGCGTGGAACAAGCTTTCGATGCAAGTGGTGCATGCAAGCTCAATTTCAACGTTTAAGCAAAGTTTGGATGGGTACATGGATGGAAGGGGTATGGAAGGCTATGGTCCGGGTGCAGGATGATGGGAGTAGACAGTTTAAATGGTTTGGCATGGACTAGATGGGCCAAATGGTCTGTTTCTATGCTGTAGTTTTCTATGACACTATATTCCAAAATCCAAAAAAAAATCTGAAGCCTTTCTGGCTCCAATCATTTCAGATAAAGGCTGCTCAACCTATGCTTACAAAGCAATTTACATTGCTCTTGTACAAAGTTCTGATGTGGGAATGAATTCTCGAAACTGCATATTCTGCACCAACTACTTCTTTCTTTTTTTGAATTTGGAGAAAAAGGAAGAAAGTAATTGGTGCAAAGAATCTACAATTGTATTGATAATTACTTTGCATCATACATCAGAGGGGAAAAGCATAAAAACTTCACCCACCCAACACTACCTTTCACTGTGGTCCCAATGACAGTAAATGTTATGTAGCCGTGCTTCTTAATTGAAAGTTTTGTTGTTTCATTTAATAATTCTGACTTAAGCTGAAGGTGTCAGCCCTAGTTACCCAAGACCACACATCTCTCGGTCAGGTGTTTGCTAGTTCAAGCTGCACTTCAGAGTCTGAAGTTCAAAATCTAAGCTATCGATCTTAATCCAATGCTGATGGGTAGTCAGTGACACTGCTCCTGTCTCACAGCACTGGTAACCTGGGTTCATTCCTAACCTCTGGAATGGAATGGAGTCTGTACATTCTCCCTGTGAACCCTTCAATTTCCTCTTGGTAGTCTGGTCTCCCTCCACATCCAACCCATGAGACTTTGTGAAGGTTAGTTAACCACTGTCAATTACCCCTAGTGCGTGGGTGAATTGGGGAACTTGGAGGAAGGAAGACAGGAGTGTGAGAGAATAAATGGGTTATGGTAAGATTAATGCAAAAATTGGTGCCAGACGGTGCAGAATTGATTAGCCAAAGGCTGTTCCAGTGCTCTTTGACTCTGATTTTCTGCAAATTGTCAGGTATGATGTTGTGGCCATCACTGAATCGTGGCTGAGGATGGTTGTGGTTGGGAGCTGAATGTCCAAGTCTACATGTTGACCGAAGGGATAGGAAGGTCGGCAGAGGATTGGCGTGGCTCTGATGGTAAATAATGGCATCAAATCAGTAGAAAGAAATGACATGGGATCAGAAGAGGTTGAATCCTTGTGGGTTGAGTTAAGAAACTGCAAGGGTAAAGAACTCTGATGGCAGTTATATGTAGGCCTCCCAACAGTACTTGTGATGTGGACCACAGATTGCAATAGGAAGTAGAAAAGGTGTGTTAAAAGGACAACGTTATGATAGTCATGGGAGATTTTAACATGCAGGTCAACTGGGAAAATCAGGTTGGAAATGGGTCTCAAAAAAGTGAGCTTGTTGAATGCCCAAGAGATGGCTTTTTAGAGCAGTTTGTCATTGAGCCTACTACAGGATCCAGATATACCAGATTGGGTGTTATGTAATGAACTGGAGGTGATTAGGGAGCCAGTGATCACAATGCAGAAATATAGAAAAGCTACAGCACAATACAGGCCCTTCGGCCCACAAAGCTGTGCCAAACATGTCCTTACCATAGAAATCACTTAGGGTTACCCATAGCTCTCTATTTTTCTGAGTTCCATGTACCTGTTCAGGAGTCTCTTAAAAGACCCTATTGTATCCACCTCCACCACCGTCACCAGCAGCCCATTCCACGCACTCACCACTCTCTGCGTAAAAAATCTTAACCTTTACATCTCCTCTGTACTTACTTCCAAGCACCCTCAAACTGTGCCCTCTCGTGCTAGCCATTTCAGCCCCGGGGAAAAAGCCTCTGACTATCCACACGATCAATGCCTCTCATCAGCTTACACACCTTTATCATGTCACCTCTCATCCTCTGTCACTCCAAGGAAAAAAGGCCGAGTTCATGCAACCTATTCTCATAAGGCATGTTTCCCAATCCAGGCAACATCCCTGTAAATCTCCTCTGCACCCTTTCTGTGGCTTCCACATCCTCCTGAGGTGAGCCGACCAGAACTGAGCACAGTATTCCAAGTGGGGTCTGACCAGGGTCCTATATAGCTGCAACACTACTTCTCGGCTCATTAACTCAATCCCATGATTGATGAAGGCCAATGCACCGTTTGCTTTCTTAACCACAGAGTCAACCTGCGCAGCACCTTTGAGTGTCCTATGGACTCGGACCCCAAGATCCCTCTGATCCTCCACACTGCCAAGAGACTTACCATTAGTACCGTATTCTGCCATCATAATGAACCACCTCATATGTATCTGGGTTGAACTCCATCTGCCACTTCTCAGCCCAGCTTTGCATCGTATCAATGTCCCAATATAACCTCTGACAGCCCTCCACACTATCCACAATACTCCTAACCTTTGTGTCATCAGCAAATTTACTAACCCACCCTTCCACTTCCTTATCTAGGACATTTATAAAAATCATGAAGAGCAGAGGACCCAGAGCAGATCCCTGAGGCACTCCACTCAAAGCATCTACAACCACTCTTTGCCTTCTGTAGGCTTAAGTAAATTGGAAGGAGATGCAGACAAGCATGACAGCAGAGCAGCAATGGCGTGAGTTTCTGGGGAAGGTGCATGATAGATGTATTCCAAAAAGAAAGAAATACTCAAATGGTAAAATAGTACAACCGTGGCTGACGAGGGAAGTCAAACCCAATGTAAAAGCAAAAGAGGCAGCATACCATGAAGCAAAAATTAGTCGGAAGACAGAAGATTGGGAACCTTTTAAAACTATTAAGAGAGCAACTAAAAGAATCATTTGTAGGGAAAAGATGAAATATGAAAAAAAGCTAGCAAACCATATGAAAGTGGATAGTAAAAACTTTTTCAAAAATGCTAAAAATAAGTGAGAGATGAGAGTGGCTATGGGACCACTAGAAAATGAGACTGGAGAAATAATAACGGGGGACAAGGAGATGGCAGATAAACTAAATCAATATTTCACTGTGGAATACATGAACAGTTTGCCAGATGTTGATGGGTGTGAGGGAAGGGAAATGAGTACAGTTATTATTACAAGGGAGAAGATGCTCAAAAAGCTGAAAGACCTAAGGGTACATAAGTCACCCAGACCACCTGAACTGTACCCTAGGACTCTGAAAGAAGTAGTGGTAGGGATTGTGGAGGCCTTAGTAATGATCTTTCAAAAAAAAATCATTGAATTCTGGCATGGTGCCAGAGGACTAGAAAATTGCAAATGTCACTCCACTTTTTAAAGAAGGAGGAAGGCAGCAGAAAGGAAATTATAGACCAGTTGGCCTGACCTCTGGTTTGGAAGATAATGGAATCAATTGTTAAGGATGAGGTTACTTGGTGACACAGGACAAGACGGGAAAAAGTCAGCATGGTTTCCTTAGGGAAAATTTTGTCTGAAAAACCTGTTGGAATTCTTTGAAGAGATTACATATAGGATTGATAAAGGGCAAGTAGTAAATGTTGTATATTTGTACTTTCAGAGGGCTTTTGACAAGGTGCCACACATGAGGCTGCTTACCAAGTTACCATGGTATTACAGGAAAGTTACTGGCATGGTTAGAACATTGGCTGATTGATAGGAGGGAGAAATGAGAATAAAAGGATCCTTTTTTGGTTGGCTGCCAGTGACTAGTGGCGTTCCACAAGGGTCGGTGTTGGGATCACTTCTTTTTATGCTGTATATCAATGATTTAGGTGATGGGATAGATGGCTTTGTTGCCAAGTTTGCAGATGATACAAAGATTGATGGAGGGGCAGGTAGTGCTGAGGAAACAGGTAGGATGCAGAGGGACAGACAGATTAGAAGAATGGGCAAGAAAGTGGCAAATGAAATATAATGTTGGAAAATGCATGGTCATGCAATTTGGTAGTAGAAATAAATGTGCTGACTATTTTCTAAATGGGAGAAAATCCAAAAATCTGAGATGCAAAGGGATGTGGGAGTCCTTGTACAAAACAATCTAAAGGTTAACTTGCAGGTAGAGTCAGTGGTGAGGAAGGCAAATGCAATGTCTTATTCATTTCAAGAGTAGTAGAATACAAGAGTAGGGCTGGGATACTGTGGCTTTATAAGGCACTGGTGAGGCCTCGCCTTGAGTATTGTGAGCAGTTTTGGACCCCTCATTTAAGAGAAGATGAGCTGGTTTTGGAGAGGGTTCAGAAGAGCTCCAGAAGGATGATTCCAGGAATGAAAGGGTTATCATAAGAGGAACATTTGATAGTTCTGGGACTGTACTCACTGTAATTTAGAAGAATGAGGGGGGATCTAATTGAAACTTTTCGAATGTTGAAAGGCCTAGACAGAGTAGATGTGGAAAGGGTGTTTCCCATGGTGGGGGAGTCTAGGACAAGAGGGCACAGCCTCAGGATAGAGGGTCATCCATTTAAAACAGAGATGCGGCGAAATTTCTTTAGTGAAGAATTTTTTTAGTAGTGAATTTGTGGAATTCATTACCATAGGCAGTTGTGGAGGCTAGGACTTTGGGGGGTATTCAAGGCAGAGCTTGATAGGCTCTTGGTTGGACCCAGCATCAAAGGTTATGGGGGAAAAGGCTGGGGAGTGAGGTTGAGGAGGGGAAAAAAGAATTAGCCATGATTAAACGGCAGAGTAGACTTCATGTGCCAAATAGTCTAATTCTGTTCCCATGTCTTATTGTCTTAACGATACAGGCTGTCAGAGGAAGCTGTAGAGGTGGATACAATTACAAGGTTTAATAGTTATTTGCAAAGTACCTGGCTAGGAATTTTTTAGAGACAAAAGGGCTGAATGCAGATAGTATATAGGAGAAGCACAGATATAATGGACAGGTTAATCGTGCTGTATAACTCTGTAATTCTATGCTAGGAATGTTTGTGTGGGAGAGACGATGATTTTGGTTTGTGAATCCTTATACAAGATCAATTGGACTAGTCAGTTTATGATGATCGACAAGGAATAAGTGTTTCTATGCTGTAGTTCTCTATGACTCTATGGATGCTGAGCCAACAACATGAAAAAATCTCAATGCCACTCAGAATAAATCAGCCTGCTTGATAGGCTCCCTGTAGGATTTTGTGAATAAAACATGCGAGAGTCGTATTTTGTGAAAAAAAATCATGCAAGAGTTGTTTGATCTGCTCAACAAAAGCTGCAGCCCTTTACTTCCATTATGACCAAACCAACAGCAAGCTGAGTATATACCGGCTGGGTAACCTCCAATTGATGGCATGAACATTGACTTCTCTGTTAATGCCCCTCCTCCCCTTCTTACGCCATCCTTGATATATTTAGCTTTTCCCCCCCCCTCCTTTTTTTTCTCTTTTTCTGCCTCTGTTCTCCATCTCCCTCTGGTGCTCCCCTCCCCCTTTCTTTCTCCTGAGGCCTCCCGACCCATGATCCTTTCCCTTCTCCAGCTCTTTATCACTTTCGCCAATCACCTTTCTAACTCTTGGCTTCATCCCACCCCCTCCGGTCTTCTCCTATCATTCCGCATTTCCCCCTCCCCCCACTACCTTCAAATCTCTTACTATCTTTCCTTTCAGTTAGTCCTGACGAAGGGTCTCGGCCCGAAACATCGACAGCGCTTCTCCCTATAGATGCTGCCTGGCCTGCTGTGTTCCACCAGCATTTTGTGTGTCTTGTTTGAATTTCCAGCATCTGCAGATTTCCTCGTGTTCATCTTACGCTGATGTCACTCCGTCAAACTCCGTCTCTTAAAAGTGAACACAACAACTTAATGATGGTGTTTGTGAAGTATGGTGCCTATAAAAAGTATTCACCCCCCCTCAGAAGTGTTCATGTTTTATTGTTTTACAACATTGAATCACTGTGGATTTAATTTGGCTTTTTTTTTCAATCAACAGAAAAAGACTTTTATTGTGTCAAAATGAAAACAGATCTCTAGGAATTGATTGAAATTAATTACAAATATAAAACGCAAAATAATTGATTGCATAAATATTCACCCACCCACCTCAAGTCCATATTTAGTGGATGCACCTTTGGCAGCAATTACAGCCTTGAGTCTGTGTGGATGGGTCTCTATCAGCTTTGCACATCTGGACACTGCAATTTTCCCCCCATTCTTCTTTACAAAATTGCTCAGGCTCTGTCAGATTGCATGGGGAAGGTGAGTGAGCAGCCCTTTTCAAGTCCCCACAAATTCCTGATTGGATTGAGGTCTGGACTCTGACTTGGTCACTCCAGGACAATAACTTTGTCGTATTTAAGCCATTCCTGTTTAGCTTTGGCTTTATGCTTGGTGTTACTCTCTTGCTGGGAAAAAAAATCTCCCAAGTCACAGTTCTCTTGCAGACTGCTTCAGGTTTTCCTCCAGGATTTCCCTGTATTTTGCTGCATTCATTTTACCCTCTATCTTCACAAGCCTTCCAGGGTCTGCTGCAGTGAAGCATCCCCACAGCATGATGTAGCCACCACCATGCTTCACGGTAGGGATGGAGTGATTTTGATGATGTGTGGTGTTCGGCTTACACCAAACACAGTGTTGAGTCTGATGGCTGAGAAGCTCAATTTTGGTTTCATCAGACCATAGAACCTTCTCCCAGCTGACTTCAGAATCTCCCACATGCCTTCTGGTAAACTCTAACCGAGATTTCATGTGAGTATTTTTCAACAGTGGCTTTCTCTTTGCCACTTTCCCATAAAGCTGTGACTGGTGAAGCACCCGGGCAACAGTCTCTCACATCTCAGCCACTGAAAGTTGTATTTGCTCCAGAGTTATCATAGTTCTCTTGGTGGCCTCCCTCACTAGTCCCTCGGTCACTCAGTTTTTGAGGATAGCCTGCTCTAGGCAGATTTACAGCTGTGCCATATTCTTTCCATTGCTTGATGATTGACCTAACTGAACTCCAAGAGATATTCAGTGATTTGGAAATTTTCTTGTATCCATCTCCTGACTTATGATTTTCAGAAATTTTTTTGCAGAGTTGCTTTGAGTGTTCTCTTGCCTTCATGGTGTAGTGTTTGGTAATAATAAGGCAATTTCCCACTAACTTTTGTCGTTGGCAAACCTATATCTCGAGCTAGCTTACTACTATAAAAAGAGTCCTGCTAACAATATTCTACTAACCTGGAAATGACCTATTTATTCCCACTCATTGGTTACCTACAGTTTAACAAAAATATCTTTATGCTAACATACTGTACATTGCTCTCAATTCCATGACCCATATTTTCAGAGCAACCACATATTTACTCTGCTACTTCCATCCTCAAGCAACTCCAGAGATCTGTGAAACATGATGTTCATTTTTTTAAAAATATGTTGATGCTGCATCATGAAATCAGGGTATCAAGAGCCTTCAGTTAAGGTGGCCAGAAAGGGTTAAGTCAAGTCACATTTATCTTTCATGGTGAGGTACAGGTACAATGAAAAACTTGATTGCAGGAGCATCGTATATACTTACATTGATATAGGCAACATACAGAATATAAATAATGCATGATTTATAAATAAAATTACACCATAGAGTAAGAAAAACAAGACCTTTGAAGTATGCAGGCCTCTCCTTCACATGTTCTACCAGTCTGTTGTCGCCAGTACAATCTTCTATGTGGTGGTGTGCTGGGGCAATGGCATCAACACGGGTGATGCCAACAGGCTCAATAAACTGATTAGAAAGGCTGGCTCTGTTATAGGAGTCAAACTGGACACACTGGAGGCCGTGGTAGAACAAAGGACCCTGCGGAAAATCCTGGCAATTCCGGACAATGTTTCTCACCCCCTGCATACCACCTTTGCTGAACAGAAGAACACTTTTAGTATTAGACTAAGACAACTGTGCTTTTTCCCCATAACCCTTAATTGCCCTACTATGCAAAAATCTATCCAGCTTTGTCTTAAATATGATTACTGATGTAGTCTCCACTGCTTCTTTGGGCAGAGAATTCCATAGATTCACCACTCTCTGGGAAAAGCAGTTCCTCCTCATCTCAGTCCTAAATCTACTCTCCCAAATCTTGAGGCTATGTCCTCTAGCTCTAGTCTTATCTGCCAGTGGAAACAACTTTCCAGCCTTTATCTTATCTATCCCTTTCATAATTTTATATGCTTCTATATCCCTCTCATTCTTCTGAATTCCAGCAAGTATGACCCCAGATGACTGAATCTCTCCTCATAGTCTAAGCCCCTCATCTCTGGAGTCAACCTGGTGAACCTCCCCTGCACAGCCTCCAAAGCCAGTGTATCCTTCCTCAAGTAAGGAGACCAGAACTACACACAGTACTCCAGGTGTGGCCTCACCAGTACCCTGTACAGTTGTAGCATAACCTCCCTGCTCTTAAATTCAATCCCTCTAGCAATGAAAGTCAACATTCCATTTGCCTTCTTGACAGCCTGCTGCACCTGCAAACCAACCTTTTGTGATTCATGCACAAACATTCCCAAGTCCCTCTGCACAGCAGCATGCTGCAATTTTTTTAAACATTTAAATGATAATCTGCACTTCCAGTATTCCTTCCAAAGTGGATGCCATCTCATTTACCAACATTGTACTCCATCTGCCAGATCTTTGCCCATTCACTCAACTTATTTACATCTCTCTGCAGTCTCCATATCTTCCACACAGTTTGCTTTTCCACTTAATTTAGTGTCATCAGCTAACTTAGATACACTTTGTCCCTTCTTCCAGATCGTTAATGTATATTGTGAACAGTTGTGGGCCCAGCACTGACCCCTGTGGCACACCGCTCACTACTGACTGCCAACCAGAGTAACACCCATGTATTCCAACTCTCTGTTTTCTATTCGTCAGCCAATCCTCTATCCATGCTGATACATCATCCCCAACTCTGTGCGTCCTTATCTTATGGATAAGTCTTTTATGTGGCACCTTATTGAATGCCTTTTGGAAATCCAAGTAAATAACATCCATCTGTTCTCCTCTATCCACCGCACTTGTTATATCCTCAAAGAATTCCAGTATGTTTGTCAAACAGGACCTGCCTTTGCTGAATCCATCTTGCATTTGCCTGATGAATCTACTTCTTTCTCAATGCCTTGCTATTTCTTTTTTAATGATAGCTTCAAGCATTTTCCCAAATACAGATGTTAAACTAACTGGCCTATAGTTACCTGCCTTTTGTCTACTTCCTTTCTGAACAGTGGCATGACATTCACCGTCTTCCAATCTGCCGGGACCTGCCCAGTGTCCAGAGAATATTGGTAAATCATCACCAAAGCCTCTACTATAACTTCTGCCATTTCTTTCAATACCCTGGGATGCATTCCATCAGGTTCAGGGGACTTATCCACTTTCAGGTCCACAAGCTTGGTCAGCACGACCTCTTTAGTGATAATTATTTTATCAAGGTCCTCACCTCCCATTGCCTCCATAACATCTCTATTTAGCATGTTAGATGTGTCCTCCACTATGAAGACCAACATGTGTAGGCCATAAGACACGATATATAGGAGCAGAATTAGGCCATTCAGCCCAATGAGTCTGTTCTGTGAAGGTGAAGAGACTATGGTTGACAACATAGATGGAACATTTAGTCAAAAGGAAGAGGGAAGCATACTTCAGGTTTAGGAAGCAAGGATATGACAGGGCTCTTGAGAGATATAAGCTAGCCAGGAAGGAGCTTTAGAAAGGACTTTTGATAGCTAGAAGGGGAAAGCCTTGTTGAGTAGGATTAGGGATAACCCAAAGGTATTCCACACATACAATTGTGAAGAACAGGAGGATGACTAGATTTAGGGTAGGACTGATCAGGGAAAACATGTGTATGGTATGGATGAGGTAGGGGACATCCTTAATGGATATTTTGCTACAGTGAGTGCGCAGTTGACAAAAGTGAGGTCAATGCAGAACTGGCTAACGTGCTGGAGCATGTTGAGGTTAAGACAGAGTCGGCATTGGAACATTTGAAAAGCATTAGGATAGATAAGGCCATGGGGCTGGACAGGATATACTCCACATTACTTGGGGAATAGAGGGAAGAGATTGTTGCTGGATCAGCAATGACCTTTGTGTCCTCACTGAACACAGGTATGGTACCAGGAGATTGGGAGATTGCAAATGTTATCCATTTGTTCAAGACCTGAGACGTGATAGAGGAGTATAAGGTGATAAGTGGCATAGATACAGCGGACAGCAAGCACTTTTTCCCCAAGGTGGCAGTGGCTAACATGAGAAGGCATATCTTTACTTTAAAGTGATTGGAGGATGATGTCAGAGGAAGTTTTTTGTCACATAGAGAGTGGCATGTACATGGAACACACTGCTGGGAGTGGTGGCAGAGGCAGATGAACCAGAGACTCTTGAATAGGCACATGGGTGAAAGAAGAAAGGAGGGCTATGTATGAAGGAAGGGTTAGATGGATGGAGTAGGGTGAAAGACTGGTGCAACATTGTAAGCTGAAGAGCCTGTACTGTGCTGTAATGCTCTACAATCTATTAATGACTTTACATTCTTTATTTTATTAGAGCTTTGACTCCAGCTCAGTTTTACTGCCAAATATTTGTTGAGGCCAATCATTTAAACAAATACCTATTCCTTTGTACTCCATTACAGTGGAGTACACGTGTTGGCTCTAATCATTTTTATTTTCTTTGCATCTTTTTTATTTGTGCTAGACCTTGTGAAGGATTTACATATTTCCTGCTATTTAACTCTCATAATCTATTTTCTCCCATTCTGTTATTTCACCAGTCTTTCCTAAGACTCTCCCCATCTCACAACCTGCAACTTCACAGCATTACAAGATTCTTATTTTAATCAATCACCAACCTTAACCTGGAAAGCAACACACACAGAAAATGCTGGAGGATCTCAGCAGGTCAGGCAGCATCTATGGAGAGGAATAAAAAGATCTTACAGGACGAGCCTCCAAGAGGACCACAACCTCATTGTAGTTAGGAGGCTTGCGTGCCTCAATGACCCGGACAGCTAGGTCAGCTGGATTCAGGGCTTCCTGCTTTGACTTTTGTAGGGTCACTCATGCCAAACAGGTCAAAGGGTATAGTTCAGACTATGAGTGGTTCATTGAACTGCTAGGTTTGGGGATTCAGCTCAGGACTAACAACCCTAACCGGTAAAACAAAATTGTTACAGAAACAGCAATGAAGAATCCTCCTGCACTTGAGTGTGACACTATTTCTGAATCTCCACCCGAACTTGCATGACTGTCAGCAGTGGAATATACTGACATGACGAGAGAAGTCCTGAACACCACCGGAGAAGGAGGACTTCCATTGCTGCCCTAAACACCAGCGGCGTAATGGGCCGTCAGTAAAAAAGAGGACTAGCTAGAAGGTGATAGGTGAAGCCAGGTGGGTGGAAATGCTAAAAGGCTGGAGGGGAAGGAATCTGGCAGGAGATAAGAGTGGACAATGGGAAGAAAGAGGGAGCACCAGGGGGAGGAGAGAGGCAGGTGAGGAGAAGAGGCAAGAGACCTGATCGGGGAATAGGAGAAGAGGGAAAGAGGAGAGGAAAAAACTACTGGAAAGAGAAATCAATGCTCATGCTGTCAGGTTGGAGGCTACCTAGATGGAATATGAGGTTCTGCTCCTCCACCCAGAGAGTGCCCTCATTGTGGCAAAAGAGGAGGGCATGGACCAACTTAGTGGTACGGGAACGGAGAGAGGAATCAAAATAGTTGTCCACTGGGGAATTCCACTTCTGGCTGATGGAGTGGAGGTACTCAACAAAGCAATCCTCACCAGTGTAATTGAGATCACATCAGGAGCGCTGAATGCCAGCATTGCCTCACCTGCTTGCGGCCCTGAATGGAGGAGGTGAACTTACAGGTGGAGCATTTCTGTCACTTGCAGGATATGTGCCTGGGAGAGGTTAGTGGGGAGAGATGAGTGGGCAAGGGAACTACAGGGGGAGTGATCTCTGTGGAAGGCAGAGAGTGGGCAAGGGGCAGGTAAAGATGTACTTGGTGGTTGGATCGTGTTGAAGATGGCAGAATCTGCGGAGAATGCTCTGCTGGTCACGGAGGCTCATGGGGTGGTGTGTGAGGACAAGAGGAACTCTAATCCTGTTAAGGCGGCAGGAAGATGGGTTGAGCACGGGAAATGGGAAAAGTCTGGGAAATGGAGGAGATGCGGGTGAGGGCAGAATCAATGGTGGAGGGAGGGAAACCCCATTCTTTGAAGAAGGGGAGTACCTCTGACATCTTGAAAAGGAAAGCCTCATCTTGGAAACAGATGCAGCTGAGACGAAGGAAATGAGAGAAGGGAATAGCATTTTACAGGAGACCAGCAGATCAGGCAGCATTGACGGAAAGGAATAAACAGGCAAAGTTTCGAGCCGAGGCCCTTCACTTTCCATGTCCATGCTGATCATCAAGTGCCCATCTGTACTAATACCATTTACCAACGCTTGGTCACACATGCCTTTGCCTTGGCAAGTCAAGTGATGGTCTATTTACTTCCCAAATGTCACAAGACCACTGCTGCTTGTGCTTGGGGGGCGGACTTTGGAGTTCTAACGTTTAATCGTCATTCCTTCTTTGGGGCACTCCCCTGATTTTGTGGATGTTTGTGAAGAAAAAGAATTTCAGGATGTATACTGTATTGTGTACATTTCTCTGACATTAAATGTACCTATTCAAACTAAAGTAGTTTGAGATTCTAACTATCCTCTGGTGAAAATATTCTTCTTCACATCCTCCCAAAAACCCTTACCTCGCCCTAATCATTTGCCTTCTAGTTTTAGACTTTTCTATTAGAAAATGTTTCTTACTCTCTATCCCCTATGCCCTTAAAATTCTATATAGCACTATCAGATCTCCCCCTGGCCTCCTCTTCCCCTTGGAAAACAAATGAAACCTACTATCCCTCTCTTTAGCAGTGAAACATTCCATCACAGACAACATCCAGGTGAATCTCCTCTGCACACTCTCCACTGCAATCACATCCTTCTTATAGTTTGGCAATCCAATTTGTTTACAGAGATTAAGAAACAGGTGTCAAAACCTCTTAATCTATTGGCAGACTCTTGAATTTAATTTCCCAACCATTATTTCCTACAGAATTTGCTGGCCCAACTTCAAGCTTCTATCTGATCAGAGTCCAAAATTCTGTTCTATTTTGCTGGAACAGCTGTTAGAGAAAAACCAAAACAGAAAATGTTGGCAACACTTAGTAATGTCAGAAAGAGAAATGGAGTTCACGTTTCAGATTGAAAGTTCTTCATAGAACTGGAGAAGAGAGAAAGCAAGTTAGTTTTAAGCCGGAGAGAGGATAGAGGAGGGATGGAAAGAATAAATGTAATTTCTTTAATCTCAGTTGAAGGAAAACTCTGATGCTTGCCCTTATGTCTACACCTGAGATGCTGATGGGGCTTTGTGCTCTTGCTATAAGCAGTATGTTCACCTGTTTTCTTTTAATAATATTAATAGAGTTAATATAAGAATCTTAATCAGGTTTATTATCACCAACACACATCCTGAAATTTACTGTATTTTATTAGAGGTACAACACAATAAATAAAACATTACTATAATTTATAATAACAAATACTATATATAAAAATACAAATAAGTGCTAAAAGAGAGGAAAATAGTGGGTTCATGGGCTGTTGAGAAATCTGATGGTGGAGGGCAGGAAGCTGTTTGTAAAACATTGAGTATGTGTCCTCAGGCTATTGTACACCTCCCTGGTGGTAATAATGGGAAGAAAGCACAACCTGGGTGGTGAGGATCCTTAATGATGGATGAGGTCTTGTTGAGGTATCATTTTTTGAAGATATCCATGATCATGGGGAGACTAGTGACCATAATGAACTGGCTGAGTTTACAACTTTTTCTGATCCCGTGTATTGGTGTCTCCATATACCAGATTGTGACGTGACCATTCAGAATTTTCTTCATTGTACATTTGTAGAAACTTGCTAGAGTCTTTGTTGACATATCAAATACTCTTAAGCTCTTAATGAAATGTGGCCACTGGCATAACTTCTTTGTAATTCCATCAAAATGTTGCGCCCAAGATAGATCTTCACAGATGTTGACACTCAGGATCTTGAACCTGCTCACTCTCTCCACTGCTGATCCCTGTGCTATTATGTGTGTACATAATGAAGAACTTCATTTTCCAGTGGTTCACCTGGAAGTGATGTTGGTGAACAGACCTGCTCGTGGTGGCTGGAGGTCCAGAGTATAATGTGGTGAAGCTGAAGTCACGACTACAGTACGCTGTAAATGAAATGGTTCTAGCATTTATGCTCAGGTAAGTTAGTCTTTGTTAAAGAACAAACATAACATGGTGACACAAGTCAGCATGAGGCCTAATTATGAAGCATAACTGAATATAGTGAACAGCTAAGAAGGAGATACTATTATTGATGGAGAAAAGCTAATGGCAAGAGAGCATGCTGTCTCGAAGTTTGCCAAGAAACTGACGAGAGAAGCCCAAAAAGTGCTGTTGTGAATAATTTAAGTCCACTGTCACCTATGTAGTTTACCGGCAATCTAGCAGACAACTGGAAATATTTCAAACAGTGATTCAATATATACTTAGTGGCAAGCAGAGCCAGAGGCGTGACGGAAAAAATAAAAGCATCTATCTTTCTACACGTAATAGGCAAAATGCTTTGGACATCTACACCAGCTTTCAAATTGATGAGACAGACTTGACAGTGGACACTCTGATGACAAAGTTTGAGGAGTATTTTGTCCCAAGTAAAAACATCATGCTTTAGAGATGCAAGTTCTTCTCCAGTGAACAGAAACAAGGTGTTAACTTTGACCTATACTGTGAGTTTGGAGACTCGAGAGACTCGAGAGACTCACTAGTCAGAGACAATATAGTTTGTGGAATCCTACCATGAAATAGAGTTAACGCTGGAAAGGGCTGTGAATATGTTAGGGCAGTGGAGATTACACAAGCACAATTTAAGGAGTTGCAAAAAGCAGAAACAACAGCACATACTGTGAAAACAGAGAGGCAGAGCACAAGGCATTTCACAAAGCAACCGCAAACAAAGAGATAGGCTGAAACGGTAAATGCAACAAATATGGTGCTAGGCACATGCCAAATAAGTGTCCTGCTTATGGAAAGACCTGCAATAATTGTGGGAATAGGATTCATTACACAAAGTGCTGCAAGGCTACCAAAAGAAAGGTGTACACGGTTGCTGAGGAAATGGAGGAAGTCTTTGTAGATTCTCTACAGACTGTGGGTTCTGGTAAAACAGAATGGATTGTTCCAGTGACTGTGAATGAGACAATAATTCCATTCAAGCTTGACACTGGAGCCCAGGTGACTCTTTTGTCTGCGGATAATTACAAGACTTTCAAAGTAAAGAGCAAGATTTACCCATTGAAGTTAAAAGTGACTGACTATGCTGGAGAGAAGGTTCCAATGAAAGGAGGCTGCATAGTGACCTTCAAGCACAAAGGGCAGCAGCTAAAAGCACTGCCACTGATTGTAGAAAAGAGAGAACAACCAATCTTAGGTCGGAGTGTATGTGGAAAGCACAACCTGGCAAAAAGAGCTTTCATAGTGGCTTCACAGACCAAAGATGACCATGCAACACTCAAGAAAGAGTATGCAGATATCTTTGAGGAACTTGGATATTTACCTGAGGTAATTCAAGAAACTCGTAACTGCATCCATATGTGGTTATGCAAGAGAAGCACAAAAACTCCACCTTCCATAGACACTGCATCAGCTACACCGGCATGACAGTCGGGATGCCAGTGTTGAATAGAGTGATCATGATGAAGAAGTTGCCAGCCTTGCTTCCACATCATGCAGCTATGGTTCCAAATCTGTCTCTCATCGACTTCGTTACAGACTGGAGATCAAAATAACTCCACGATCCTCGGTGAAGTTGAAGAGGAAAAATAAAAAGGAAGATGGGGAGAACACACAATCCCCAACGTCAGGACATCACCAGTTCAACATGAACCAACAAGAACATTTGCTATCTATGAAGAGGAGCCAACAGAAGGAGCTCTGTTAATTGAGACAGAATCAGTTGGAATTCATACAAAGACTCACTGATCACATGGATGTAGTCCAGGGCTCCATTACGAAACACGTGGAGCAAATAATGGCCACACAGCAAGAACAAGGTTAGAGACTGAACATAGCAAATGAAAGCAAGACGTCTGTAGAAACTGAAAGGGATAATTAAACTGCCACAAAGATGGGTTGAGAATGGTTGAATGAATAAGGGACAGTATTTGCTTATTACAAATGAAGCTAATATAAATATTGTTGTTGGAAAGCATTATTGTGTCTTGCAGGTATATGAAGATATACTATTATGTTTGTTTTCTATAAAAGGGAGATGTGTTATTATATGTGCACATAATAAAAGAACTTCAGTTCTCAGTGTGCAATGTGGGTGGTTCGCCTAGAACTGGAAGTGACATTGATGAACAGACATGCTCTTGGTGGCTAGAGGTCCAGAGTAAAATGTGATCGAGCTGAAGCCATGACTATAGTATTCTGTAAATAAAATAATGCTAACACTGTTGGCCATGCAAACTTGTCTTTTTTAAAGAGCAAATATAACAATCCCTTGATAAGGACTTGTGTGTGTTCCCTTGACTTCCCCTTCCTGAAGTCCACAACCAATTCCTTGGTCTCACTGATGCTGAGCTCAAAGTTGTTGTCACGACACCACTCAACAAGTCAACTTATCTCACTCTAGCACGCCTCCTCATCACCACCCGAGATTCTGTCAACACCACGAAAGGTTGGTATGCAGGTACAGCAGGCTATCATGAAGGCAAATGGAATGCTGGCCTTCATTGCTAGAGAGATTGAATTTTAGAGCAGGGAGGTTGCACTGCAACTGTACAGGTTACTGGTGAGGCCACCCCTGGAGTACTATGTGTAGTTCTGGTCTCCTTACTTGAGGGAAGATATACTGGCTTTGGAGGCTGTGCACAGGAGGTTCACCAGGTTGATTCCAGAGATGAGGGGGTTGGACGATGAGGAGAGATTGAGTCACCTGGGACTGTACTTGCTGGAATTCAGAAGAATGAGAGGAGATCTTATAGAAACATACAAAATTATGAAAGGGATAGATAAGATAGAGACAAGAAAATTGTTTCCACTGGTAGGAGAGATTAGAACTAGGGGACATAGTCTCAAGATTCGTGGGAGTAGATTTGGGACGGAGATGAGGAAGAACTACTTTTCCCAGAGAGTGGTGAATCTGTGGAATTCTCTGCCCAATGAAGCAGTGGAGGCTACCTCAGTAAATATTTTTAAGACAAGGCTGGATAGATTTTTGCATGGTAGAAGAATTAAGGGTTATGGGGAAAAGGCAGGTAGGTGGAGATGAGTCCATGGTCAGATCAGCCATGATCTTATTGAACGGCGGAGCATGCTCAACGGGCCAGATGGCCGACTCCTACTCCTATTTCTTATGTTCTTGTACGTTCTTAACAGTGGTGTCATCGGCAAATTTATAAATGGTGTTTGAGCTGTGCCTAGCCCCATAGTCATGCGTGCGCAAAATGTAGAGCAGTGGGCTAAGCACGCATCCTTGAAGTGTGCATGTGTGGATTGTCAATGAAGATATGTTATTTCTTATCCACACTGACTGTTGACTCTCGATGAGAAAGTCAAGGGTTCAATTGCAGAGGTAGGTACAGAAGGCCAGATCTGCAGCTTGTTGATTAGTGCTGAGGGGATGGTGGTGTTGAATGCTGAGCAGCCCGACATGAGGTATTGCATTATCCAGCTGGTCCAAGGCCAAGTGAAGAGCCAGTGACGATTGAGGCAGAAGGGGAAAATGCAGAGGGTCAAGGCTGAAGTTGCTGATGGAGACCACAGAAGGTGGATCATTCACTCAACTCTGCGGTGAAGAAGGTGCCAGACACTGCAGCTTGGTTTATTCTGCTTTCTCTCTCTTCAGCCGTCGAGGATGTGAACGTTTATCGAGCATGAGTTGTTCAGTTGTGTGCAATTCACAACCAGTCACAGCGGAATTGCATTCACCTAACCCTGTCTGCAGGTCTGTACATAGACTCACCTGGCTAGCATCTTATTCTAAGGTATATTTGATATTAGGCCAGCTAGTGCCATAGTGGCATCAGCGCCAGACTTCGGAGCGAAGTTCGAATCCAGCAGGCTCCGAAAAGCCTGGAGAGGGATGGGCTCCGCCAGGTTTCAGATGCTCAAGACTGTTGAGAAGTAAGATGAGAAGTCACCAAAAAAGATCGGTGCAAAAAGCTTTTTTTGGACACATGCATCTGGGACAAGAAGAACAGTGAAAGTGAACTTCTTCAGGTTATTACTCTCAAGTTAATTGAAGATTTTAAAAATGCAAATGAAAAAGGATAATTCTTAGCAGGTCATGCAGGTTCCATGGAGAGCGAAACAGTTAATGTTTCGTGTTGAGTGGGTAAGAGATTTTCAAGCACTTCTGCTCAGTTCACCAGGAGAACCCTGAGCTTTCAATTGTTTGTCTCGTTAGAGACTCACTTCCACTTTAGTAGACTTGACTTCCACTCTGACATTATGTGCTGTAGCCGAGTGCGTTGCAATAATGATGTTCCGCCACAGCTTTAAAGCCAATATTGCATGTTCCGTATGCTGATGTACCAAACTACGGGATACATGACAGCATAACATAGACAATCACAAGAACCATACTCCCCTCCACTGAACAATGCACAAAGGACAGCACCCACAATTAAAGCCCTATCCCATCCTGATCTTTCTCACTCCTCCCCATCTTCCATTGGTCTGAAAAACACGCACGGCCAGGTCACGGATAACTTCTTTCCCACTCTAGTAAAACTCTTGAATGGACCTCTTGTATGATAAAGGTGATCTCTTAATCTGTCAGCCTACCTCCTATTGGCCTTTGCACTTTATTCATCTCCGTACTCTGAACTTCCCGTAAAACTGTAACACTATATTCTGTAAAAGCTTTTCCCTTCTTATGTATGAATGTTATTTTGTTCAGCATAACTTCAGAACAAATGAAGTTTTCACATTGACTTGGTACATGAGACAATAATAAACCAATTACATCATGAAGACATGCCTTGCAGTCCATCGAGTCCATGTCAACCATCAATCGCTGATTTAAAAAAATATTATTTATTGAGATTCATCATGGTACAGGCCCTACCAGCCCATCAAGTCACACTTCCTAGCAATCCCCCAATTTAATCCTAGTTTAATCACAGGACAATTTACAATGACCAACTAACCCACTAAACCAGTAGGTCTTTGGACCAAAGGAGGAAACTGGAGCACCCAGAGGCAACCCACGTGGTCACAGGAAGAACATAAAAAAAAAAAATCCTTACAGGCAGCAGCTGCAAATGAACCCAGGTTGCTGCCATTGCAAAGCATTGTGTTAACCATACCACCCTCCCACTTCCCCACATTCTGATCACGTTGCTCCTAGATTCCACCCACCACCTAAACATGAGGAGAAAACTTACAGTGGCCAGTTAACTTACCAACCCATACATCTTTGAGAAGCCAGTGTTAGACTGAGTGATAGGGCAAAACCCTGGTAAGTGGAGCTTAATGTGGGGGAATTGAGGTCATGTACTTTGATATGAGAATAAAGATGCAGATTATTATCTAAATGGAAAAGGACCCATTTTTACTGCTTGAATAAGTTTGCAGGGAGGTTCAAGAAGTACTTAAGAATGAAAATGGTGCAAAGTGGTTGGGGCTTAAGCAGAGAGGTTTTGTTACAGGTGCACAGTCCACATCTAGATAAGATAGATACTTCATTGGTCCCAAAGGAATTGCGGTGTCACAGAAGCATTACAAGTGCATAGATATGAATATTAGAAGAGAAGTAGAAACAATAAAAAAATAAGTTATCTCAAACAGTCTAACAGAAACCGGTCATCACTTCTCCAGCTATAGATTAACTCATTATAGACCCTAATGGCTGAGGGTAAGAATGACTTCATATAGCACTCTTTGGAGCAGCACAATTGTCTTAGTCTATTACTAAAAGTGCTCCTCTCCTCAGCCAAGGTGGAATGCAGAGGGTGAGAAACATTGTCCGGAATTGCCAGGATTTTCCGCAGGGTCCTTTGTTCTACCACAGCCTCCACCGTGTCCAGTTTGACTCCTGTAACAGAGCCAGCCTTTCTAATCAGTTTATGGAGCCTGTTGGCATCACCCGTGTTGATGCCATTATCCCAGCACACCACCGCGTAGGAGATTGTACTGGTAGGACATGTGAAGGAGAGGCCTAAATACTCCAAAGGAGCTCACTCTCCTCAGGAAGCAGAGGCAACTGTTGCCCTTCTAGTTCACAGCGTCTGTGTTGGTGCTTCACTCAAGCCTGCCATCCAGGTACACCCCCAGGTACTGTGCATCCCTAGAATACTGTGCCCTTACCTGTAAAAGGATACAATAGCATTGGAGGTAGACCAAATTCCAGGTTAATTCCTAGGATGAGAAGGTTATCCTACCAAGAAAGGCTAGACAGATTGGGTCTATATTCCATGGAGTTTAGAAGAACGAGAAATTACCTTTTTGAAACATAGAGGACCCTAAGGAGACTTGACAGGGTAGACACTGAGATTAGGGAAAAGTCACATAGCAACTATAAAGTCAGGGCAGCCACTTAAAACTGACATGCATAGTGATTTCTCCTCCCGGAGGATAATGAATCTCTGGAAATCTGTACAGATCATTAGATCTATTTAACATAAAGGTGGAGAAATATTTTAAAGATCAAGGAACCGACGGTAATGTGGGAACTGGCACTAAAGAGGAGTTGAGGCCAGCGTAGATCACCATGATCAGGAGGTTGAGGTCAGGGCTCATCTGGGTCTCCGCTGCACCACTCTGCTACTCTCTCAATATTGGATTCAACAATTTCAGCTAATACACTTTTTCTGGTTTTATCTGATCTGGTCAGTTCTGTAGACAGGTTATCTATCTGTAAAACTAACGTGAGACCATAAGATGCAGAAGCAGGATTAGGACATAAAATATAGGGGGTAAATTAGGCCATTCAGCTCATCAAATCTGATCTGTCACTCAATTGTGGCTAATTGTTTCCCAACTCCATTCTCTTGCCTTCTACCTGTAACCCTTAATCCCTTTATTAATCAATAATCCATCAATCTCTGCCTTAAATACTCATAGTAACTTGGCCTCCACAGCCCTTTATGACGATGAATTCTACAGTTTCACCACCCGTTGGCTAGAGAAATTCCTAGTCACCTCACTTTATTCTGAAGCTGTGCCCCTGGATCCCAGACTCTCCCACTAACGGAAGCTCCTCTTCACATCCACTTGATCTAGGCCCAGATACAGTCAATCAAGCAGCGCCACTCAGATCTGCTTTATAAAAGAAAGGGTCAAATAATCTCCACTGGAAATGGTGCTTTGTTCTTTTAGGGTATCAAAGCAAGTAAATATTCATCCACAGACTGAATCAGCAAGATTATTGATCTCAGTGGATCAGCCAAATAGATCAGGGATTCATCCACAGTAACCTTCTTCACACTGTTCACCAATAATGACCACATGATGTACCTTTTACTTTGGACCAGAGTGTCTGAAATTCTCTTCCTTCTTATTATTGATTTAGCAATGCACCTACTTCATTACAGCTGAAAGTAACATTCAGTCAATAGCCAGTATACAAAACACAACCCCAAGCCGCACTGCTTTCTGAAAAAGAACCTTGTAACTGTTCTAATTTGGATGATTAAGAATCATTTTAAACAAAGAAATAATTACTGCTTACTAGAGAAATGGGTCTCAGAATGGTTTCTAAGGTATTGCTATGCACCTCAAGCGCTCTATGGTGATTATTGAAACTCAAGCATCATTAAATCATTGCCTCGTATCTATTGCAAGTTGTGCTCTAAATTAATACTAATATATTTGATGAAGCACAGCATTAATGTGCCCTAAACTAGCCAGTATGTTTGAATAGCATTATTTCATCCACTACATTAGAACAGTGATGTAGCATTTGGGGACAGATGCTTTCAGAGGCCTTTCTTTCCTCAGGTGTTCTATTGTTCTCACAGTGACCTGGCTGACACTAATCTCTTGATCAAGATTACTAAAAACAGAAGCAAAAACCTTGCAGGCCAGGAAATGTCCTTGGAGAGACAAGCAGAGTTATTATTTCAAGTCAAATATCCTTCAACTGATGGTTGTCACCAATTGAAAAGAAGAACCTTGAGGGCAACGATCCCCAGATTACTCCCAGTGCCATGCGTTAATGAGTCCAGGAATAGAAAGATAGGGCAGATGACTGTGCGGCTTAGGAGTTGGTGCAAGGGGCAGGAATTCAAGTTCTTGGATCATTGGGATCTCTTCCAGGGTAGAGGTGAACCTGTGTAAAAGGGATGCACTTGAACAGGGGGTACCAATATCCAGGTGGGTGATATTTGCTTTGGCCACTGGGGAGAGTTTAAATTAGATTGGTGGGTCCGAGGAATTCAAGAAAGTGAAGCCAGCAAGAAGACTGAGCTACATGCAACAATCAAAGAGTTGAAACCTGGCAATCAGAATAGCCACATTTACAGTGAAAGGGTAGATAGGAGCCGTGCTTTAAATTGCATCTATTTCAATGCATATAGCTTGAACAGGGAAGGTGGACAAATGAGGGCATTGATTGTCTCCAGCAACTGGGATATTGTGCTCATAGCAGAAACTTGGCCGAGGGAAGAGCAAGACTGGCAGGCCAAAGTTCTGAGGTACTGACGCTGTAGGAACAAGTAAAAGTGGAAGGTTGTTGCCCTTTTGATTAGAGAAGATATAGCAGCACTGCACAAAGACGAAATTCTTTGAGGACATCAGTGATATCTAATGAAGATATTTGAATAGAACTTAGAAATAAGGTGATGATCTCATTGGTGCTCTATATTATAGACTCCACCCCCCACAAGTAGGAACTTGAGGAACGGAAGTGTTAAGCATTTCCGTGCAGTTGTGAGAATAGTAGGGCAATGTTAGTGCGAGATTTCAGTTTTCCCAGTATCAACTGGACCGCCCAGAGTGCAAAGGGCCAAGATGACACAAAATTTGTGTAGAGCATCCCAGACAGTTTTCTCACACAAATTGAGGGGGATTTACTCAGGAAGGAGAATTGCTGGATCTCCTTTGAGAGGATGGGGCAGGCCAAATGAGTGAAGTGTCATTTGAGAATTTGGGCCAAGTGATCCAATTCCATTAGTTGCACAGAGGGGAGTGAGTACCTGGAATGAGCTGCCAGAGGAATTGATCGAGGTGAGCACAATTTCAGCATTTGGATAGATACATGAAGGGGAAGGGTTTGGAGGGCTGTACACTGAATGTGGACAACTGGGACCAGCAGGAAAAATACCGTGGTCTGCATGGACCTATTGGGCCAAAGGGCCTGTTTCTGTGCTGCACTACTCGATGTCAGAAACAGTGGTTTGGATTAGCCTGGACTCAGCCCTCTACCCAGGGTTGTCATCTGCCCAGATGCAGGCTCCCTATTGGCTGACCCTCTACACTTAAGAGGCATCCTACAAGGCGGAGCAAGCTCTAGGCAGTGGTGCACCCTGATAACTTTTGAGGTGGTCTTAAATGTCTCTGGCACCAGAAACACCCAACACTGCTCAAATCGATAGGCGACAAAATTCCTCTAACCTGGCACCCGTGGAACATTGCCTCAGCCAGAGCAGCAGATCTTCTGCATGATCCAATGTTTCCTTAACAAAAATGCTCCGGCAAGCTTTAAATTCATGTCTGATAAATGCAGAATAATGCTTTTTTCCAGTGAACCCAGTAAGTTTCAAGGCAGCATAACTTTTGTGGGTTTAAAGATGACGAGAGTAACGGTGGGAGGATAGGAGCACAGGAATCAAAATCAAAATCAGGTTTACCAGCATTTGTCGTGAATTTTGTTAACTTTGTGGCAGCAGTAAAATGCAACTCATAATAAATATAGAAAAATGAATCAGAGTAAGCAAACATATGTATGTTAAATAGTTAAATTAAATTTTTAAAAAAGTAATGAGGTAGAGTTCAACACTTCAGAGTACCAGTGTAACGTACTCGTGACACATGACAGTGGAGCCCTTGTCATGTGACTGGGGTTGAAGCTGTACTGGACTTGAGGTGATGGTGGTGACGTCATTTTCCCGCCAGTAGAGATCATGTGACGGGGTTTTTTTACAGGTTATAAAAGGTAGACCCCACCCTGTGAGGAGGGGCAGTTCGTGGCTGGATTTGCCAGGTTAACTTCATGCCACTGCGTGTTTTAAGTGATGACGCAGTTTAGTTGAAGGATGAAGTTTTTATTTAATGCTAAAGTTTAAAAGGTCATTGCCAGCAGGTTCTTTATGATTCTGTTAGTTCGAAGTTAGTGGAGAGTGAAGATTGGAAGTTGGAAGTTAAAGATCGAGGAGAATCGCTTTCTACGGTGAAACGGGGGCGACCTTTGTTTGATCCTTATTTGGAAGGATTTCGTTGACTATCTTCGTGTTAATCCCTAGGTTTAACTAGAAAGGATTGAAGGTAGTGGAGAAGGAAAGGTCAGTGCCTTTAAGCCGTTCTGTTTCGTGAATTCTTCGTGGGAAGTTCGACATCGGGGATCGAGGCAAGCGACGTGGAAGAGAACCTAAATCGTCCTATAAAGTCTCTCCTTTTAAATGGACTGTGAGCATAACGAACTTTTGGCAATACCACTTTTAAGAACTGTTTTTGGAATATCACTTTAAGAACTGTTTGGGCTGCCGCTCAGCAGCTGTTTCCGGTTGCGTTAGTGTTTGTTTACTTTTGGGGGGTTTGTTTTCTGTGTTTAATAAACGTGTTGTTTGTTATAAGAAACCCTTGCCGAACTCATATATTTATTGTTGCCGGAATACGTAACACCAGTGAGTGGAAAAGGAGCAGGGGAAACATCACTTGATGAGCCACTGGACTTTCTAGAGTCAGACCAGCCTGGAACACCGACTGTTTAGTCATTTCCATAGATGGTGTCTGACCTGCTGAGTTCCTCCAGCATTTTGTGTGTGTTTTAGGGAGTTATCAAAGTTTTATTGTAAATATAAATGGGATCGTTTAGCTTTGTTTGCCTTCCCTTTGCCCTTAACTGTTTAGGCATTATGCGATTCCTCTGATTTTTTTTAAAACAGTATTTAAAAACCAAACAGATAGATAAAGAGCCTGCAGATGCTGGAATCTGCCTAGCGAACTCGGGGAGTTGAGCAGCATCTGTGGGAGGGAGGGAATGGATAGTGTTTCAGGATCTGATGCAGGGTTCCCAATCTGAATTTCTTTCCTCCCTTCACGTTTCAGGATCAGCGGAGCTTCTCTAGCAGATTGTTCGCAGTTGTTGGGATGTATATGTGATGGACTTGGAACTGCTTTTAGTATTATCGAAACACTGGCAAGTGCAACCACTCTGTAGAAGGCTGCCCGAGTTTGTTTGTAATATTGTGCTTTAAAAACAACGGTAATGCCCATCCGTATGTATGAAGACACCACGTACTTACTTGATGTGTTGCCAAGCTTCTGACAGTTGTTGGCCCCAAGTGATCTTTTCTGGTGTGTTGTTGCATATAGTGTATAATAGCAAATTTTATGCTTGCAGTCAGCTTCCAGATACAGGTGTAGTGTTCGAAGGGAACTAGTATATTTGAAAGGAAAGAGTTCGAAGGGCTACGTGGAGAAGGCAGGGAATGGGGCTGAGGACTTTCTCTTACGTAGACCATGGTAGACTCGCAAGATGGGGCCTTTCTGTAATGCAACCATTCCACCCATGATTTCAGGAATCTTCATGTGTCACCATATAATTGCCTTGCATTTTCCTTTATTGGTAAGAACCTATTTTCTTCCTTTTATCGTACATAGCCTGGATAATCGCTCACCTGAATAAAACTGCAATGATTTTTCTGCCTCTGCCTCTTCTCTTCAAATCCTCAGACCAAAACAAACTACTAAAATAGAGTTCCATTTGAAATTCCTCCGCAGGAAATACAACACCTCAAACTTGGATATCCCACTATTAGGTTCTATCTCTTCCTCAGCTTTGCTTTTGGGGCGGGTGAAGGGGAAGGAGGGAAAGTCAGAGAGGATGGGAGGGAGAGGGAGAGAAGGTGGGGAAAAGAGGGGGTGAAGAGGGAGAGGGGGAAGCGGATGGGGGAAGGGGGAAAGAGAGGGGAAGAGAGGGGAAGAGGGGGAAGGGGGAAAGAGAGGCGGAAGAGAGGGGGGAGGGGGAAAGAGAGGGGGAAGAGAGGGGGAAGGGGAAAGAGAGGGTGAAAGAGAGGGGGAAGAGGGGGGAAGGGGGGGGAAGAGAGGGGAGGAGAATGAGAATGAATATGTACAGAACGCTCCATGGCCAAAACATCTCTGCAGAATGAGATATTTTGGAAAGTGTTTGTTTCCATTTGTTTTCATGATGGCTGTGTAAGGTTTGAAAAGGTAGATATTTTTAAAAACTGTTAAGCATTAACAAATGTGTTAGAATCCCGTAAATGCTTAACAGTTTTTAAACATCTTTTTTAGTGGAAGCTTATAAGTTCTTTCTTAGTTAGGGCATCAGAGGTTACAGGGAGAAACAATGCCAAAAGGCTTTTGATAGGGTGAAGAATATGCTGACGTCTTTATATCCCATCCACATTCAGGCAGTGTAGTCAGTGCTCTATGGCAGCGAGGAGTCCAAGTAATGCAGATCCACAACCGTGGCCTCAGGCTATCAGACACTGGAAACAAGTACATAGTTACTTTGCTGGCCCAATCAACCTTCCTTGCCCTGACTGACACCTACTCCAAACAGCCAGGAGTATTACCTATGAAGTCTATGACGACAGAGGCCACCATTCAGCAAATGCTGCAGATCTGTAGCCATTTTTGGATGTCAGATAAACAGGTTTCTGACAATGGCACCCAATTCAGTTCACAGCGGTTTGCTGCATTCTGACAGAACAGCGGAATTATCCATTCATTCCCAGGCAGAGAGGCTTGCGAATACTTCTAAAGGATTGCTTCTGAAATTAAGAGGGAGCATTGCTCGAGGCTCCCAATACATTTCTGCTGACACATTGAATTACACCCCATCCAGGGAAGGCTCCAGCTGAAGTTGTTTTAAGGAGGAAACTGTGCACAGTGCCGCACACACTGCTGCCATAGTGTCCAGCGTAGATGGTCAGGTGCACAAGGGCAGCCACACAGATCTTGATCGACAGGTGAAGTCATTCAAGCCCGGATCTGCAGTGTGGCCCAGACAGTATTGCAATGGACAAGACCTCCTGGACACCAGGCCAGGTTGTCAAATGAAAGGGTGAAGTCTTCTACTAAGTTGTCATGGATGACATTGTCACATCAACCAGTTGTGGCCATGTGTTCTCCACGGTACAACAGGTTCATTGGGCAGATCATCTAAACACAGAACTGGACCGATGTCTTCTTCTGGAAGGGTTCTTTCTTAGCCCAACCAAACCAACCCCCAGCACAGCTGCAAGCAACATCACGACAAGAAACTCATAGTCTGCAACCACTACAAAGGGTTGATTGCCAGCACAAGCTGGTTGTTACGATCCAAATCAACATTTGACTAAAATCCTATTGGTAATCATCTTCAAGAGGAAGGTGTTATGGCAAGCCGAAACAAACAACACATTTTGGTCGACTGACAAACAATCCCAGGTTGAGTTGGTTGTTATTCCTAACAACATCTCAAAAATTCTCGGGTAAGCTGCTTAAATACTCCTTTTTTTGTGTAGATTTGTGTAACCATGTGGTTTTACTGAATAAATGTTTATTTTCTGTTCCAGCTTTGTTCCATCTCCTGGTATAGGATCTCATTAGTTATAGGCGAGTGAATACAAAAAAATGCTAACATTTTTTTAATAAGTCTGTCCAACCGCCTTTGCTCAGAGCAAATTTTACAACTGATAGCATGCGAATGAGATGAAACTGAAACTTGAGGAAAAAATATTAAAATTGGCACAGTTTACACCAACTTTTTCTCGTGCAGTTAAAGGACTAATCACCTTTGAACTTTACAGTTGAGATTTAAAATATATTGACTGATTTTACAGTTGACTCAAGGATTACAAGAATTTTTATGTCAAAGTATGGATAAATTTGAATTAATATCTGTATTTCTGGGATGACTGATTCCAGCTTATCCACTCTGTATAAACACAAATATTCAAATATTATGTTGTAATATCAAAAAAATATTTACGCAATATATCCTAATGCAAGTTTAATTCATCCATTCAAAATTCTGCTTAGATTGTGGTAAAAAATTGACAAGATTTAGAAATGATTACTTCATAATTTTTACTACATTTTTGAAGGATTATTATTTATACAGTGTCTTTCAGAACACAGGATATTCTAAAATACTGTCAAAGTGTAGTGACCACTGGAGAAAATGCAGAGGCAAATTTGTGCACAACAGGTTCCTGCAAATAACAAAGATATCCAGTGGTGTATCTGTTTTAATGATATTGACCCGGAGACTGGAGAATCCTTGGACTTTTCTACAATTAAATGTAATTAATCTAGATTTCTCTGTATAACTGCCCATATCTTTGGCTTGCTCCTTAAATCCCTACCATCAAAAAAGCCAACCTTCAGCCAATTCCATTCACTCAAAGGGTACGGGATCAGCTGGCATCTCAGCTGTAGTACTGAAGGCCTGTGTCTCAGAACTAGCTGCATCAAGCTAGTTCTGAGCCTTGGCATTTATACAATAACATGGAAAATTTCCCATGAATGTCCTAGCAACAAGCAGGACAATGTCAATTGGCTAATTATAACCTAATCACCCCCATTCATCAGCAAAAGTTAATTAAAATCTTCTGAGTTGTTTCCAATTGTTGTTAATGTTCTTTAAAAGGATTGGGTGCTTTCTCTGTGTATTCAGTCCTTCTGGAAGAGAAATTGGTTCTTTCACTCCAGTTCAGAGTAGTGGAATACCAGAGTATGAATTCTTTCATCACAGGACTGTGATGAGGAAGTGGAGGGATGGGTTAGCAAGTTTGCTGATGACATAAAGGTTGGAGGTGTTGTGGATAGTGTGGAGGGCTGTCAGAGATTACAGCGGGACATTGATAGGATGCAAAACTGGGCTGAGAAGTGGCAGATGGAGTTCAACCCAGATAAGAGTGAAGTGGTTCATTTTGGTAGGTCAAATATGATGTCAGAATATAGTATTAATGGTAAGACTCTTGGCAGTGTGGAGGATCAGAGGGATCTTGGGGTTCGAGTCCATTGGACGGTCAAAGCAGCTGCGCAGGTTGACTCTGTGGTTAAAAAGGCATACAGTGTATTGGCCTTCATCATGGAATTGAATTTAGCAGCTGAGGGGTAATGTTGCAGCTACAGAGGACCCTGGTCAGACCCCACTTGGAGTACTGTGCTCAGTTCTGGTTGCCTCACTACAGGAAGGATGTGGAAGCCATAGAAAGGGTGCAGAGGAGATTTACAAGGATGTTGCCTGGATTGGGGAGCATGTCTTATGAGAATAGATTGAGTGAACTCGGCCTTTTCTCCTTGGAGCGACGGAGGATGAGAGGTGACCTGATAGAGGTGTATAAGATGTTGATTGTGTGGATAGTCAGAAGCTTTCTCCCAGGGCTGAAATGGTTGCCACAAGAGGACATGGGTTTAGGGTGCTGGGGAGTAGGTACAGAGGAGATTTCAGGGGTAAGTTTTTTACTCAGAGAGTGGTGAGTGCGTGGAATGAGCTGCCGGCAAAGGTGGTGAAGGCGGATACAATAGAGTCTTTTAAGAGACTTTTGGATAGGTACATGGAGCTTAGAAAAATAGAGGGCTGCAGATAAGCCTAGTAATTTCTAAGGTAGGGATATGTTCAGCACAACCTTGTGGGCTGAAGGGCCTGTATTGTGCTGTAGGTTTTCTACGTTATTGTACATCAGCTTCATACTCCTGACAGAGAAAGGTCTTGGTCTAAATACTTATGTGGTCTCATACACATATTCATACATTTAAAGCAGAAATACTTTGATGCATAGAGCAGGTATGCAAGATGTTACCCATATTCACTTCTTTCCCACTTCGGTTTCCCCTCTATGTCAGGATGCTGTTCATTGACTATAGCTCAGCGTTTAACACCATCATTTGCACAATACTGATGGAGAAGTTGCAGAACCTGGGCCTCTGTACCTCCCTCTGTATTTAGATACTCAACTTCCTAACTGGAAGATCACAATCTGTGCGGATTGGTGATAGCATATCATCCTCGCTGACTATCAACACTGGTGCACCTCAGGGGTGTGTGCTTAGTCCACTGCTCTACTCTCTATATACCCATGACTGTGTGACTAGGCATAGTTCAAATACCATCTATAAATTTGCTGATGACACAACCATTGTTGGTAGAATCTCAGATGGAGACGTGAGGGTGTACAGGAGTGAGATATGCCAACCAGTGGAGTGGTGTCACAGCAACAACCTTGCACTTAGCGTCAGTCAGACGAAAGAGCTGACTGTGGACTTCAGGAAGGGTAAGACAAAGGAACACATACCAATCCTCACAGAGGGATCAGAAGTGGAGAGAAAGCACAGTTTCAAGATCTCTGAGGACCTAACCTGGTCCCAACATGTCAATGCAGTTATAAAGAAGGCAAGACCGCGACTATACTTCATTAGGAGTTTGAAGAAATTCGGTATGTCAACAAGTACACTGAAAAACTTCTACAGATGTACGGCGGAGAGCATTATGGGGACTACTGCACAGGACCGAAAGAAGCTGCAGAGGGTTGTAAATTCAGTCGGCTCCATCTTGGGTACCGGCCTACAAAGTACCCTGAACATCTTCTGAATGGTGTCTCAGAAAGGCAGTGTCCATTATTAAGGACCTCCAGCACCCAGAGCATGCCCTTTTCTCACTGTTACCATCAGGTAAGAAGTACAGAAGCCTGAAGGCACACACTCAGCGATTCAGGAACAGCTTCTTCCCCTCTGCCATCTGATTCCTAAATGGCCATTGAATCCGTGAATACTAACTCACTTTTTAAATATATATTATTTCTGTTTTCTCGTGTTGGCGTGTGGGCTAGTGGATGAGGCATTGGTCTAGTGATCTGAAGGTCACTGGTTCGAGCCTCAGCTGAGGCAGCGTGTTTGTGTCCTTGAGCAAGACACTTAACAACACATTGCTCTGCGACGTCATCGGTGCATGGGTCCTAGTGCCCTTTCCTTGGACAACATCAGTGGCGTGGAGAGGGGAAGGCTTGCAGCTTGGACAACTGCCGGTACCCCATACAACCCTGCCCAGGCCTGCGCCCTGAAAACTCCAGGCGCAGATCCATGGTCTCAAGAGACTAACGGATGCCTATTTTATTTATTTCTATTTTTGCACATTTTATAATCTATTCAATATATGTATACTGTAATTGATTCACTTATTTATTATTATTATTTTTCTTCTTCTTCTATATTGTGTATTGCATTGAACTGCTGCTGCTAAGTTAACAAATTTCATGACACATGCTGGTGATAATAAACCTGATTCTGATTCTCTGCTACCTTCAATCATCTCCTTTACTCTTGCCCGTCAATTCACTCAGTCACCTCTTCCCAGAGTGTGGCCGCTCATAACCATTCTCAGTCACACTCATCACATATATATTGTCTTATATATTGGTCATAAAATGCTGAGGCAGGTGCTGTCTTTCAAAACACAGGGTCTGTGCCTCTGGTGCTGCCTTTCAGACTTATGGGGTTGGATTGGAAAATGGTCTTGGCTTTCAGGATCTGCTTTTCTAGAAAAAAACCATACACAGCAGAATGAAAGCAGCTGCTTAAGACTGAAATCCCAAAGATCAGTGCCGTCAGAAATGTGGTGGCAAGAAAAGGGCAAGGCGTTCCCTGCTGATAAGTGAGACAAGGCATAACCACCCATGGTCCCAAACCACTCAGAACCAAAGATGAGGTGATATTCCTTCAAGAATACAAGGCATCAAAGCCAAATGGAGGCAATGCTTCAATATATTCCTGAGCCATCAATCAACAGTTGAAGATGTGTCATTGTTGAATCCAACTTCATAAGATTTCAAGAAAATGTCCAGAGTTTGCACTGGGATCTTCAAGTTTGTCTCAGACTTCAATGTGACTTTAGCTGATCATACTGCTCAGATCTCACCTCTTCTTCTGTGTCAGGATTCAAAAAGACATGGGAAAATTAGCTATTTGGTCCATTGATCCTGCTCTGCCATTTCATCGTGGCTGATTTATTATCCTTCTCAAACCCATTCTCCTGCCTTCTCCTTGTAAACTTTGAGACCCTTATTGTTGAAGAACCTACTGACCTCCCCTTTAAATATACACATTCACTTCTAGAGACTCTGTTTTAAATATACCCAAGTGGCCTCCACAACTGTATGCAGATGGAGCACCCTCTAGCTAAAGAAATTCCTCATCTTTGTTCGAAAGGGATGTCCTTCTATTCTGAGGCTGTGCCCTCTGTTCCTAGACTTACCTACTACAGGAACTATTCTCTCCACTTCCACATCCCCATTGGCCTCAATGCTCTGGTCTTACAAAAATGTATCCACCTCTTCTCTCAATATCCCCAGTGATCTCGTCTCCACAACTCAACAAAGTAGAGAATCGAGAATTTCCCTTTTTTCAAATGAATTCCTTCAGACCTCAGCTTTAAGAGTCCACCCTGTTTCTAGCCCACCACAAACACCCCACACTCCCAATCTTGTAGCCACATCCTTTCAATCATCCTGAATGTTCTGAAAGGGCTCTTTTCAAAAGTCAAGCACAAACTATCCTACCCACTATTTCATTCTTACAAACAGACAAGCCACCTACAGCAAGAAAAATTCTTGCTTGTATTCTCTCAAAAAGACTGCTTCCCGTTGCTTGGTGAAATCCGTTGAAATTGACATGCAGTTTTAGACCATGCAGATTATGAACCATTACTTCTTTGTGCATCAGACTTTTCATTCATTTTTGCATGTCTCGTTAATATCTCTTCAGTGTCAGCAATGTATTGACATTTGGAAGTACACTTCTGGCTGAACAATAGCATGCATTAGCGCGAACTACAGGAGAGAGGTGATCTTTTCCTTCTTGTATCAAACTTTTAATCATAATGTCATGAATGCACTTTGAAAATTAAAATGCTCGCTTCTACCATTCTACCAATGCTCCTAATTTTTTTTTTAATTGAACAGCATGGCCAGATCAGACCATCACGATTCTTGATAAGGTAGACAGACGGAATGGCCATATGGGAATTAGCACTAAATAGCTATCTTCCCAGCGATACAGAAATCTAAAAAAGAAATGGAGAAGAAAATAATAATCCTGTGCACCCCAGAACTGCTCAACTGTAGTGATTTAGGCAGGAGTACTGTTTAGACAAAGCCTCCAAAAGAGGAAATAGAAAATAAGCTGATAAAAGAGAAAGTACCTCTGGATAAGATGCATTGTATTATTCTCTGTTACATTATTAAAATGTATAAGTTCCAGTTTTAAATTCACAGTTAGAAGTCCTTCCCAAACATTTATGGTTTAAGCCATTGTGGTTTTGGAAAAAATATCAGGAGACACCGAGTGAACTCTGAGGTTTGACAAGATCACTGCAATTATTTAACAATGCCTGGAGATCGAGAAGTGGAAATTTCATTTGTTGTTCAAACCATTTGGCAACAGTCAGCAGTTGCTTATCACAGAAGGCCCCTCCAATGAACTGAAGGCTAAGTGGCAGTCCTCTTCCTGACAATGTGGCAGGTACAGCTATCGCTGGCAAACCTGAAATGCAGAATTATGATAGTGTCAGGTAAAGCTTCCACTAATAGGAAAACAATGTTGGCTTCTGACACAAGACTCTTAAATCCTTTCCCTTCCTTGCTTTGTTATAACCTTGATGATAAAGTCAGTATGGGTAAAATATACAGAACAGATTGGAGAGGGGGATAAGAAAGCTCTTAATTTTCCGACCACAAAAAACCATATATAATATTCGCCACTTAATTTAAATCAGGAAAAAGATAATATACCACCCACACCCCCTTTTCATTGGTGGCACAACAGTAAAAACTGCTAATAGTTTCAAACTCATGCGAGTGCACATCTACAATCTTTCATGGTCCGAAAACACATCCTTCACAGTCAAGAAAGCTCACCAAAGCCTGCACTTGGTGGAGAATGAAGGAAGTTGATTTACATACATCAATACTCATGCGCCACTAGGAGCATCCCAACATGCTGCATCACTGTGCTACAGAAATTGCACTGTGGTGGACAGAAGAGTGCTACAGCAGGTCATTAAAATTACCCAACACATCTTCAGCACCAGTCTACCTGCCAGCAAGGATATTTGTACAGAACATTCAGATAAGGCTAGCAATATCCTGAAGAATCACGCCCAGCCCGTTTATGAACTGAGTGTTTCACTCCCATCGAGGAACAAGCTTCGCAGCATCTACACCAGAACCACTAGACTCAAGAAGTTACTTCCCCCAAGTCATCCGGCTGATAAACACCTCCACCCATGAACCCATCCCAGCACATCCCCCCCCCATCTACACACAGACATGACTTAGCATCACCTTATGTACAATCAGTCTATGTATACAAATTACTTGTATATCGTGTTTTACAGAATTGCTTTTATATTTATTGTGTGTTTTTATTATTGTGTTCCATATACTTCTTATGTTTTTTTTCTGCTGCACCAGATCTGGTGTAACAATCATTTCTTTTTTCTCCTTTACACTTGTATACTGAAGAGTGACAATCTTGAATCTAAATCAATCAAACCTTACAAATATCTACAGTAGGTAAGCCACTCTGCTGCATTATTGGGTTAACGGCAATATTCCCACACACTCTTTTTGTCTCTGCACCATGACCACTCAAAGTGGAGAAGCAGCATTTGTGCTGGCACTGTGAACCTTAAGGCATACACTGGGAGCTCCAAGAAGCCCTACATTAGTGTTGGAAGGAAGAGTTCACTATACAAACCAACCACCAGACACTTCCCCATCTGTGGATGAGTCTGCAGTTTCAACACTAGCTTTACTTACCACCTCAGAATATAGAAATCTTACTTGGTAAATGCAACTCATTGCTCTGGATATCACCAGGAGAAATATCAACTCTACAACTACCCTGTGCAACCACATAAGGATTTTGTACTTTTCAGTGACATTACTGCTCAGTCTTCTAAACTCAATGAAGTATATGCCTCCTGATATGACAAAACCACCATCCTAAGAATCAACCTCACTAATTTTTACCAGTCTCTTCCACGCTTTCCTTACTAAGGGAAGATTGGACTTCTACACAATATTCTAGTGTTCTGCATATTTGGAGCATGGTGCCTCTATGTATGGATTAAGCTTTCCATACCTTTTGACTTTAACTTTTTCAATGGACCTACAAGTTCATTTTTAATTATTTATGTTTCTCTGTACATCAACAATGATCAATTGTTCACCATTAAAAAAAAATCACTTCTACAGTACTGTGCAAAAGTCTTAGCTTGGTCCAGGTGTCGATTTTTACTGGCGTTTTGATGACAAACTCTGCCATCTTCATCAGGCATGATGCCTAGACATGCCTAGGCCGGTGGAATATATACTCAACTCCCATTGTCCGTCCCTCCTGATTGGTTACTCCTTAACCAATCAGGTTTCCTCTGTCTCACCATGTTTAAAATTGGATTCCAGTTCTTCCTTAGAGTGAGATGTTCGTCTTTGTAGAAATTCTTATTCTCTAGTCTTATTTCAATGGCTTCCTTCACCAAGCAGTCCCAAAAGCACATTGGTGTGGCACTGCAGTTTCGTGCTGAAGTCAATCCTGCAGTCACTTCATGTGCAACATTCCACTGTGCATCCCGTCTTGCTGATATACACTGCGCCACATTCACAAGGGATCCTGTAAGCACTAGCCACCCTGAGTCTTTGACCTGCATAAGCTATAATTTGAGCTTCCTTACGGGTATATGGATGGTATTTTCTGGTATTTCTTCAGGATTCTGCCGATTCTTCCAGAACCTTTGGAAATATAGGGAAGACAAGCAGTGGCAATGGTTCCTCCTTGTTGCCTGGTCTTTACATCAGTCCTTTTAAAGGCCCGATTGATTTCCTTTGCCTTGTAGCCATTCTGAAAGAACATTGCACGTAAACATCTTATCTCCTCGTGTAGACTCCCTGGGTCCAAAATAGCTTTTGCATGGTTAATCAAAGTACAAAGAACTGCTCTATTTTGGAGGTGTGATGGTGGCTGTCACTGATGAGGTGCAAGTCCAAGCATGTGGACTACCAACAGATGCCCTGCCCGAGGCTACCACCTGGTTTCCATCGTGATTTGAATGTTTGAATGTATATTGTTGAGATGGTCATGGAACTGTTGGAGCGCCTGGAGTCCATGTGGCCACACTACAAAGGTATCACAGACGTATCTCAAGTAGTATTTGGGGCCTAAGGGCGAAGAACTCAGCATTCTCTCCTCAAAGACCTCCACGTAGAAATTAGCAATGGCTGGTGACAAGGGCAATCCCATGGCTACTCAGTCCAATTGTTCTTAGTAGTTCCCCTTACAGAGGAAGTTCAACGATCTAAGGATGTGTTCAAAAAGGTCAACAATACACTTAACAGACCTTGATCGCAGGAGGACCAAGGTGTCCTTAACGGGAACCCTTGTGAAAAGGGACACTGTCGAAATTGACTGTTATGTCCTCTGGAACTTGTACCTCAACAGTGACACACCTCCAAACATAGAGCAATTTTTCTACTTTAGTTAATACTGTGAAAACTCTTGGATCCAGAGAGTGTCCATGAGGAAATAAGATGATTACGTATGACATCCCTACAGAATGGCTTCAAGGCAAAGGAAATCAATCAGATCCTTAAAGGGGCCAATGAAAAAACCAGGAATCTTAACAACGTGGAGGAACCTGTTGCTACTGCCTGTCTTTCCTATATTTTCACAGTTTCTGGAAGGATTACCAGGATCCTGAAAAAATACCAGATTAATATCATCCACAAATCCGTAAGGAAGCTCAAATTACAGCATATGCGGTTCAAAGATGACCTGGGACTCAGGTCAGCTGGTGTTTACAGGATTCCCTGTGAATGCAGAGCAGTGTATAATCGGTCAGACAGGGCACATGGTGGAAACCCACATCAAAGAGCATAGTCGGTGTATTCGCTTAGGTTACCCGAAGAAATCTGTGGTAGCAGAACATTACATACAAATTGACCACAGCATTGACTTTGACAGCACAAAACTACTCTACTGCGCCAATGGCTTTTGGGATCGCCTAGTGAAGGAAGCCATTGAAATAAGACTAAAGAATAAAAGTTCCAAGAAAGACAAAGGTCTTGCTCCAAGTAAGAACTGGAATACAATTGTAAACAAGGTGGGGCAGCAGAAACTTGACTGGTTGAGGACTAACCAATCAGAAGCCACAGATGATAGAAGTTGAGCAGATACAGGCAGTCACCGAGTTATGAACGTATGACTTACGGACAACTCGTACTTACGAACAGAGGGAGCAGAACGCCAGCCACTATTTTAAGTTGTTGCTGTTAACATTGTGTTGAGTGTGTAACTTTGTATTTGGCTTAGCAAGATTCACTCTGACCCCCCTCTTTTCCAGTCAGCACCGCCCCCACTTGTCCCATTTAACATGTCTCAACGCGGGTGGACTTTAGGGCCCAGAGCAGCACAAGACTCGCTGCTGCTGTATTCTTTTTATTAAGTGCGATCGTGAGCAATAGCCAGATCAGAAATGCTGATCAAGTCAACTAGTTCCTAAAAAGAACTCTGATAGGCCAATCAGACGGTTCACTGCTGCTCAGCGATAGAACATAAAATCCGCAGTTTTCTCTTTCGTTGACGGAAAACAATCACAAATGAAAATAAAGTGGAAATAATAAAGTGATTGGAAAGAGGTGAAACGCCATCGGTCACTGGAAAAGCTTTAGGCTACAGTCAGTCAACGATCGGAACAATTTTAATGGATAAAGTGAGAATAATGGAGCATGTGAAAGGACCTGCCCTGATGAAAGCTACAATTATTACTAAGCAACGCAGTAGTTTAATTATTGAAATACATATGTTTCTTAAGTGTTTTATATGCATAGAAAGGTAAAATATATACTACCTACTAAGACAAACGTTTAACTAACTGACACTATATAATACCGGATGTACCTGCTCCGACTTACTTACAAATCTGACTTAAAGACGGACTCAGGAATGGAACTCATTCATAACCTGGGGACTGCCAGTATGCAACTGGACTAGACATGCCTAGGCATGATGAAGATGGTAGAGTTTACTATCGAAACATTGGTTAAAAATCGATATCTGGACCCGGCTGGAAACCTGAGAAGAGTTTATGTGTCATATACGTTGGGAAAGCACTGGATCCTTTTTCTTAGGCCTAAGTAAAAGGATCCAGTGGATCATCACTAGTGAGTGATGATAAACCTGATTCTGATATGGCCTCCGTTGTGGACTGAAGTGGGAAGGAGACAAGAGGAGGGGTGGGAACAGGAAGCAGCAGGATTTCATTGTGTAATGATCAATAACCAATTGTTTGGAATCAAATGACTTTGTCTGGTGTGTCAGGGCTGGGTGTGTGTAACCCACATCAACCCCCCATCTCTGACACTCCTCCTCTGCCACCTGTCCCATGCTCCCGCCACAGAGCTCCAACCTTCCCACTCCCAACACCCTTTGCTCCCACCAGATTTACAAACTCGCTCTCCACTCTACATCGACAAAAGCAGTCAGTACATGTTTAGTTTTGTCTTACAGTAAGACGTCATTTGGATGAACAGAAAGGAGCAGTGACCAGCCTGAGGAACAAAACTGGGATTTACTGTCTCCCCTGCTTATGACAGTGTAAAGGTAACAACTGACTACGAGTGCATCAGAGAAAGAGTACATAGGACATTCTCCAGGATGCTCCCTAGATTGGAGGGCTTTAGTAATGGGGAAAGATTAGCTAGACTGGATTTGCTTTCTGGAGTGAAAGGACAAGGCTAAGTGATGATCATAGATGATAACAGATTTTCCCCAATACAGGGATATCAAAAGTAAAGGACTTACTTTCAGGGAGACTTGAGGATTTTTTTTTAAAACACAGAGAGTGATAACTGCAAGGCATTGACAGAGGTGGTGGTAGAATCAGATATTATTGTTACATTTTGGAGGCACTTAGGCAGATACTTAAATAGGAAAGACAGAAAGATACAGTCCTAATGTGAACAATAGAGTTGGTATAGATGGGTAAAAAGGTTGGCATAGACATGATGGCTCCTGAATTGGCTGCTGGTTTCATTTCAGGAGTCACTTTTATTAACTTCAGTTCTGAATACTATTTACTTACTTTTTTTGTTTACGCAATAAAAGTACATTGGGTGTTTGATGGTTTTGTTTTTTTTAAAAATGGGCTCGACTGGGGGGCCCCAATTCTGTGCTGTATAACTATAATTTGCTGTCCATGCTGTACTTGGAAGTCCACATTTAATGCTTTCTTTACTTCCTGTGTCTCTAATAGGCTTTGGAATTTTTGAGATTTTCACTCTTCTAATTAACTATCCATATAACTTTAAAACAAAATGGTTGGTACCATGCACAGCAGGCGGTGATGCATCTTACAGAAACCTGGGTTCAATCCTGTCTATGTGAAGTTTGCATGCTCCCTCTGATGCGACCTTTACCTGAGTATTATGGGTACCCCCCGCCCCACAAACTAAAAAAATCCCAAAGACATTTTGATTAGTATTGGATACTGTAAGTTGCCCCTCATGTAGGTGCATTATAGGAGAATCAGGAGGTCACTGGGAGATAACTGAGGAAACAGGATTGCTCTGAGAGGCAACACAAGCTGATCAGGCTGTATAGCTTTCTTTTTTGTAATAAGGAAACCTGGAAAATTTTCTGTTCTGTAATCCTATTCACATTAAAGCCTGAAATTATGTTGTTACAATATGAAAATGGGTGGCAGGGTGGAGATATGTCTCTACCAAAGGAGATGTAAGGCGCTCCTTCCCTTTGCTAGCCTGCAGGTCACCCTTGGGCAGGGTGTGGCACCTGTTCAGCCCCCTGAAGCCATGGGAGCAGGTGGTGGATGCGACCACTGACACTAGGCAGACAGTCTCTGAAGAGTATTGATAATGGCTGGCTCAAAGATGCCATCCAAAAGAAGGCAATGGCAAACCACTTCTGTAGAAAAATTTGCCAAGAACTATCATGGTCATCATGATTGCCTATGTCACATGCCACAGCACATAATGATGACGATGATGATCCTGTAAAATACAATGTAGAATAACACACTTGAGTTTTGTATTGTGGACAAAATCCATCTGAAGCCATTCCAATCTAAACCACGGTAATACTTTTGGAACATCAGCAGGAACGCTCCCTTTTTAGGTAAAAGGTTTTTCTTCAACTTTGATAGCTTTTACACGAAGAATACTGAAACGTTTCCTGAGAAGAGGTTTATCGGTAAATACATAACCAAGTAATGAGAGTTATAGTGCAAATACGAAAAAGCTCTCCATTTTCCTTTATAAAGGATGCATTGTTTACCTGCTAGGTTCGCTGACTGTGTAAAAACATCCTCTTGTGCAGTCCTTGTCCGGTTATCTTCTTTGATAAACTGAAGATATGTGGAGGCATCACTTAGAGTTGTGGGTGTAAGGAGGACATCAACACCTGACCTGAAAACCTTCAGAAAGTCATTTGCAATAAGGCGTCTCACTTTTTGGGCTTTAACAAAATAGTCATTGTAATTCCTAAGAAAAGACAAAAATAAGGGAAGAAAATAGTCATTGTAATTCCTAAGAAAAGACAAAAATAAGGGAAGAAAAATAAAGTATTCATCTTGTAGTGTGAAAACAACTAAGAGAGCAGGTCAATGTTTTAACACAAAGCATCTTTACAGGAACCAAGTCCTAGATTATTCTTCTCTTATTGATAATGACAAAGCTAAATGGCACCTAGAAATTAGACAATAGACAATAGATGCAGAAGTAGACCATTCGGTCCTTTGAGCCTGCACCGCCATTTTGAGATCATGGCTGATCAACTACTATCAATACCTGGTTCCTGCCTTGTCCCCATATCCCCTGATTCCCCTATCCATAAGATACCTATCTAGCTCCTGCTTGAACTGAGTTAGAGGGCAGGGGAAGGGAGAGGCCTTAGTAAATTTAGTAATTAGTAATGAACTAAACTCCATTAATGGCTCATTGTGTGCAAAGATTTCATTTATCATATAAAACTTCAATAATCCACAGTCTGCCAATTTAGAAATTCCAATGGTTTAGTATCTGGATCATTGTCTAATATCTTCGCTGAACTCCAGTTCCCACACTCTATTTCTATTCACTGGAGCCACAGATTCCACACTTCCTTCCCCACTCACCAAGCCCTGATGGCCACATCTTACTTCCTCACACCAGGACTGGAGAACTTAACTTTCATGCAATTATTTAAAAAAAAATTATTTAGAGTTATATTGCAGAACAGGACCTTCTGGTTCAACAAGTCATGATGCCCAGCAACCCACCTATTTAACCCTACAGGACAATTTACAATGACCAATTAACCTACTAGCTGGTGCGTCTTTAGACTCTGGGAAGAAACCTGAGCACCTGCAGGAAAGCCATTATATACTGCATAACATCTAAAGTAGTATCAATTTCCATCATTATGTGATAACTAATAGAAATGACATCCAATAGTTCAGAATAGCTAGGGCAGCATCACAACAGTGCCGAATTATTGGAATGTTACTGTAACATGAATCATTATATAATCAAGAGGGTATAATGGTTGAAGAGATAAACATGAAGCAGCTGCTAAGGTTTTAGATAAAGCCAATGGCTTAATGTAATTTGGCAGAGCCTGTTAATGGTGATAAGTAAAATTTTACATTCAATAAAATTAATATGATAGAGTAATCACTGTATCAGACACAAACTGTACAACTATAGTAAGACAGGTGGGGCAACAAGAACACTTTTCAATGTATAACTGAACATGTTGAAAAGTTAATACTACCTGGTGGCCATATGGTCCCGCAGTCAAGTCTTTGAGACAAGTGTTCAACCAAAAAAGACTTAACATATAAATTAGGGGCACGATGGAAATTAAACATCAGTTTTCATTGAAAGAGAGCGTTCATGAAGTGGCATCCAGTGTAATGAATGTGCTTGATAGACCCAATACAAGATAAACCACATTAAAGCCAAGAAAAATATAGTAACCTCAGCACATCAGCTGATTATTCAGTGCCTTACTGTTTTAAAAGAAAGTAATTGCCTGCCAGGATTCTTCCTCGAACCACATCATTGAAGCCTTCATGCCTGGTTGCCGCATACAAGGATTCTGTTGAACTTTCCACTTTACTGCGGTGCCCTTTAATTAAAAATATTCTAAATTAATTACAGAGCCCAAATGCCCAAGTATTTCATTATGTCAAGTTCCAAGAATACTACCAGAAGACTGCATTTAAATAGGAAGGTGAGAAAATAACATTAGTGGATAAGGGACATTATTGGTTTATATTTTATGTCTGTCCATCATTTCCACATGCTTTCAGAAGTCTATTTCCTAAGATCTGGAATTCTCATTCAAAACCTCTGACTTTCCACCCCTCATGCCTCATTAACTAATACTTGAATGAGTTTTATTTTGCTTTGATTTTATTTTATCCCTGTGAAGTTCTTTAATATACTTTATGGTATTAAGGATGCAGATGAATGCAAGTATTTATTGTAATAGAAGTGCAACATGTAATTACAAACGCAGAATATTATATTTCTAAAACAGAATAGCCAATTTAACCCAAGTTGTACTATTTAATTTTAGTCTTTAAAAAAACACAGAAAATTGATGGGTGAAAAGCATTGTGTGCATGTCTTGTAGCTTTCTAGCATTTTCTACATGAATTCACATCATATTCAGCTGTTATTGCTCAAGGTCGTGTTTCAAACTGCACAGAGCACACATTCATCACAATCAACCATTTAAGTCAACATGTTCACAACCACTTAATTCCTTTGCTTCACTTTTGTGATTGCTGATGTGACCTGAACCTGCTTTATTTGATTACACCTTTACAACAGCTCCAGAGACCAGATTCCATGTGATTTATACTATCCCATTGAGATTTGAGCAAGATTGAATTTCATCTTTGTAACTAAATGTATACCATCTGCTTTACTGCATAATTTCGGACCATTTTATATGGATTTTAAGGTCATTGCAAAGTTATTATCTTTTTAATATCAATTCCCATTTCAGCACATGCACTGTAAATGCTGATTATTTATTGACATACAGTGTGGAATAGGCCCTTCTGGCTTCATCGAGCTGTGCCACCCAGCAATCCCCCAATTTAATCCTAGCCTAAACCATGGGACAATTTACAATGACCAATTAACCTACCAACCGGTACGTTTTTGGACTGTGGGAGAGAACCGGAGCACCTGGAGGAAACCCACACAGTCACGGGGAGAACGTACAAACTCCTTACAGGCAACGACGGGAAGTGAACCTGGGTCACTGATACTGTAAAGCACTGTGCTAAGTACACTACCATGCCCTTAATTGATGCTACCCACTTAATCAATTTTTTGGGTATTCATACAGTAGCTCCATACCATATTCCAGTCCATCGAAGCGAGCCATATTGGATGCTACTTCTGTAGTGCACAGGACGTGATAGCACACATTTGAGTATTGGGTGTGAGGAATAGAGACTTCAACAACTCTGGCACCTGCATTTTCAAACAGCTCAGCCGCCTTGGTCCACACTTTCAATGTTTCACTGGAAAGTCCAGGTGCATGATATTCCTTTTAAAAAAAGCAAAGGTGTTGATTTAAATAAAAGTCTAATCTCCTGGGTCAGATTAGCATAATTAAATTACAGTTTTAAAAAAGTTTATATTTAACATTTTCAAAAATAGAGAACCAGCTACTGGGAGAATATTTTCAAGGTTAATATGTAGCCTGATCCATTCCTGAAGACCTGAGGGGCATTATAACTATAATAAATAAATTGTAAAACTATTTTCAAATCATGGTTTGAGGAAAGTTTTCAAAACATTTCTCTTATTACATAGGAGTAGCTTGGTGCCCACTAATTTCTTCTCTAATGTGGACAGACAAGCTGTCACTCGGGCTTCCCTCAGTCTTTCAGAAAAACAATGTGAGAATTAATCAACAGAAGCAGAGCGAAGCAAAAGCAAATGGGGTAGGATCAGATCTGGAGACCATTTAACAAGCTAGTAAAATGGTTCTATGGTGAACCCTGGTGTAGCATCATTCATCTAACTCTAACACAACATTACCTGGCTACTACGCAGCACAGCTTCACAAATTCCAAAAAAAATTCCACACCCATCTACTGCAGAAGTACACATCAGCCAAACTAAAAACATAAAAATGTAAGAAAGTAGCAGTCATGGGATACATAGCCACTCAAATTTGCCCCACCATTCACTATGGCCATGGCCGATATTCCACGAGCCTCATCTCCTCTTTTGTGCCAGTTCCCCATTCCTCTCATTTCCCTGCTTTTTCAAAAACAAGGAATGTATTTACTTTCTCTTTCAATTTCCTCAATGTTACAGCCTCAATTGCCTGGGCTACAAAATTCCACAGATTCACCATCCTCTGCAAAGAGTTCATACACACCTTAGTTTTAATTGTCAACCCCCTAATTTTATAATTATGATTCATTTGAGGTTTTCCACTAGTAGAAACATCTATTCTGCCTTGAACCATAATAAGATCATCCCTCATACCCACCAGAATATTTAATATAAACCCACTTATTCTCAACACTGCATTGCATGCTTACTCCATTGTGGAATAGACGTATCTAATCTCAAACTGTATTACATAGCTAACAAGAATGAACCCACTAACAGTTATGTGTAATTAAATACACTCATACACATTGGCACTGGTGTATCTAAGAAAAGGCATTACACATTCACTGTGCGGCAGTACAGATCCCAACATGACAAATGATATGTATTAAATGCTACAATATTGACCCAACAACAAAGCACCATTTATTCACAGACATGACAATGCAAACTGATGTGACCCTAACAATGTCCTCATACAATTACACCGGGTATTATAGCACTTTGGTGGTACTAATAAAGCAGTGTGTCTACAGATATATCTGTTCAGCTACTGAACAATGATGAGAAACAAAATGCATAGTCAATGTACCTATTTTAAAATGCACTTAAACTGCTAGTAATAATGGTAATTAAACACACCCCCATTCATTCCCACATAATACTGTGAAAACCACGAGGACCATATTCTCGATTAAGGAAGCTCTAGGAACAATATATAATATTCTACTTCTCTCTCAGTAAAGCTAGTAACAGGAAAATAAAATGTCATTTGTTTTCTTTTAATAATACTGGAGGGTTATGTTTAAAAAATAACAAATAAATCCTACAACTAGCTATCAATGGCTGGAACCTTTTTAACAAGATGGTGAATATTTACACAGACAGCAGTCCCATTTTCTGCTGCTGTCTTCTGCAATAATTTCAGGCAGCCTGACAATCCCCATTCAGGGCAGGGATGGAATCCCCGGGAGTGTTAATATTTGCACTAAGGAGTTGCAAATATTTGCTGAAGACATATTGAAAAGCTGTTGAGTTAATTAAGATAAATTATGGTATCAGAATTTAGAAATGTCGAAAGATGAAGGCCATGGGAGATGGGGGAAGTGGTAAACACTTTGTCAGTTAATTCTGTCAAAAATGTTGTGCAGTTAACTCGTATGGGTTTTAGCACTCTACATCGTCACAAAAGCATGAGGATCATTGGCTCACACACACACACACACACAGTGTGATCATACTGCATTCTTTGGACTATCTTCCTGGTACCAATCTGCTCCAGTTCTCACTCACTCTCAGCTCTCCCTCCCTTCACTTAACTCTTTCATTCTAACCCTTCTCTGCCTTCTTTCCTCTTCAGTATGCAAACTGAAGCAGTATTATTATCCTCCAGTATTATTAAAACAGATGACAGATTTAATTTTCATGTTACTAGCATTAGGAAAGCAACCTGAAGGATAATGTCTCTTTCTCTGTTTTATGTATATACATCCACATGTAGATAGATATATAGCATGTCTGTGTATATATGTGAGAGATCAGCGTGTGCCTCTTTCAATTCCTCTGTCTTCAGCTTGCCCCTCCTCTTTGCTGGCTTCTCCCCAATTGTTCAATTGCCAGCCCTTTGCTCTCTTTCTCTCAAAAACTGATGCCACCATTTCAGGATTATTTCCAGATTTTCAGTCACTTGAAACCCCAACCATCCAGTTTTATTGCCTGAAACCTGTGGCCTAACCAACATCATCCAAACCTTTCCCAGAAAACCTCAGGAGTTTATTCAGCTGGTTGCCTGATACTACTTGATGCCAGCAGCCTATGATCTGCCATTGCTCCAAAAATGGGCTGGAGGGTGCCCGGATATGAATTCCCAACCAACAGAGGTGGATTCATCTGACCGTTATGGTGGGAATGACAATACCTCACTTGGTTGCTAACATCATGTAGCCCATCCAATAGCTGGTCTCATACTGCTCCAAAACCAAACAGAGCCTCCAACATCCATAGGGCCACCCACTCCCCCACATGGCCCTTAAATTCATGAGCTTACGCTGCCCCTAAGTGCAGACAGTCTCTTGTATCCCATGTTGCCTTCAAATCTTTAGACTGGTGTGCTACCTTTTCAACCATGGGCCTGGGTCTTTGATGCTGACTTTCAACCTATCAGCCTGCTTGACCAGAAAATACTTCTTTCCATCAGAACGATGAACCAAATTAAGATGGCAGCTCAAAGGAAGACGACAGTCATCGGAAATAAGGGGCGACAAGAAAAGGACAAAAGGGCTGAGTGTTTGCCAATAAGAATGAGCCCGATAAGAAGAACTTTGGGAAAGCCCAAGCTCCTTGGTCCCACAGCAGTCAGGTACAAAGATGAGTTGATGCTCCTTAAGGAAAACAAAGCAGCACTTCAGCACAGATGGAAGCAGCACTTCAAGACAGGCCTGAGCTTTGAAGCTCGTGACCGATGCCACTGATGAATCCACTCTCAATGCTCTGAAAGGGAATCTCACATTGGCAACTTCAAAGTGAACCCTCAAACATCCCCAACAACATATCCCCGAAGAGCACAGAGAAATCACTATGCAAACAAAATCAACAATTCTGCAGGATGAGATGGCATACTGATGCAAGTCTGATGGTACAAAGTTCAAAATATGTTTCCACAGGTGACGCATTACAAAAAGCTCCACTGAACTGAGATCTGCCAGCACCACTACAATCTTTAACAGGGGAGATGTTGAGTGCAGGAATGATCAAGGCATTGCTTTGCTTTATAGCCCATATTCTCTTAACTATTTCTTTTCCTTTGCTAAGTGGATCCTGCCAGAACAACAGTGAGGCTTCAAGGCCATCCCACAGGCAACCAACATAACCTTTATTGTTGCCAAATCTAGGTTAAGTATAGGGAAGAAAGAAAGGACACATTCATGGCCTTCATTTATTTCACAAAGGTATTAGACTCTTTCATGAAGATATGTGGACGGTGCTGGCCAGATTTGACTTCCCCAAAAGTTAAGGCCTCGTCACAATCAGATAAGTGCAAATTTACTGCAATGGATGGAAATTCTTAAATACCTGTGAGAATTAAATTAAGTATTGCATAAGATCTATAGACTATTTAGACATCTAAATGGTAAAATGATGTTGTAATAATACACTTGAATTAAGTAACTTCACGAGATCTACAGAGGAAGTTTTCAGCCCTCATATCTATTTTCATAATTTTCTAATTTTAGAATATATTGAAGTAGGAGTTTTTTTGAGCTAATACACAGAACATTGCTCAACAGTCACGCTGAAAGAGTTGTAGAAATCAGTGGCTGCAACTGGAGTAGCCACAATCTCTAAGGCCCTTGTATAATAAGAGTATTTATGGAGGAGTGGCAAGGAAGAAGCCCTGGCGTAGAAGGCACATCCTTGCCTGTAAAGCCTTTGCAAAGCATTTACTGGCCTCAATACAAAGGTGTTAGTATAAATCTAACACTGTACGCCAGCCAGCTAACACCATGCCTATTGTAAAGAACGGTGGAGTAACATTATCTGGGAATGCTTTTCAGCAGCAGAGACTGAAAATCTGGTTAAGATTGATGGGAAGATGAATGGTGCTAAATACACAGAGATCCAGGATAAAAAAACCTGCTAGCCTCTGTCAGAAAGCTCAGACTGGGGAGGAAGTTCATTTTCCAGCATGACGATGACCCAAAGCACATTGCCAGAGCAACCATGGAGTGGCTTCAATTGAAGAAAGTTGATGCCATTGAATGGCCCAGTCAGGGTCCTCACCTTGACTTGATTGAACATCTCTGGCAAGACCTCAAGAATACTGTCCACTGCCGCTTCCCAACAAACCTGGCACAGCTTGAGCAATTTTGCAAGGAGGAATGGGGAAAATCTTGCTCCATCACATTGTGCAAAGCTAATTAGAGATTTAACCAAAATATTAACCAAAACTACTGGCTGTAATAGCTGCAAATGGTTCAACTAATTTGAGCAAAGGGGTATGAATACTTTAGAATTGCTACCATTTCAGTTTTTAAATTTTTAAGTTTTTCATGCTTTACTCTTTTCCCTGTGTTTTTTTTTTGGGGTCCATTGTGAAAAAAAGGAGGATGTGATTCACAAGTAAAACCTCAGTTAAGTTGATAACAAAAATACCCTGGTTGGTTGTAATAATCGTTTACATCAACAAAGGGCTAGGTTTGAATACTTTTATAAGGCACTATATAGAAAAGCAAAGCAAAGTTACTTTTCCATTTCTGGCATCCTTTATTGTATTTTGTAGGATTGCAATATTCTAATTGGAGTTCTACGCTGCAGTGATAAAAATTTTCTGCATTGGGTACAATGAAACAGCAAGTAGCAATCTTTTGATTGTTTTCATGAAAGTTCTCAGTATATTGATTCTATTGGAATTGGCCTCCAAATGTGATATGATATTACTGCAGTGCGTTGCCAGTCATTGAGATAAATACTGTTTGGCTCTCTTTAACACAGGGAATAGTGTGACAACACAGATAAAAATTTAGCCAAAAGTTAGACATCACATTTCTTGTCAGACACAATAATTTTAATTTATAATGAGATGAAAGATGGTCAACAGCAAGTCAAATGTGAAGGGCACATTCATCATGACATTTGTCATTTAATTGCAGAAAAATGGGACAAAGCAAAGTACTATTAATGGCCCAACACTGTTCTCAGCTGAAGTCAGTCCTTCTGGCCTCACCATGACGGCCTCTCCATTGCAACTGATCGACAGCTTTTTAAATTTTCATCCACAAGAACATTGGTGTTCAAGGCACCCTTTACAGATCTTCAATATACCACTGACTGAGTGAGGTGCTGAATACTTCTGTACAACATCAAAGGCTGCCAAGTCAGCTCATTAAGTCAATGCTTTCTAACTTTAATCCCAGTCAACCATTAATTTCCCTATAAACTGTTCTCACTTTCCCACCAGATTCTACCATTTATTTATACATTAGGGGTAATTTACAGTGGCCAATTAATTTATCAATATTTATGTCTGAGGAAACCTTCACAAGGCAGTTACATACAGTATACACCGCATTAATGTGGGTTAAAAATTACAACAGCAGGTAGAAAACCCATGTAAAAAGGGCAATGCTATGAAGGCCATGGGGGATTTCAATACGCAGGTAGACTGGGAAAATCAGGTTGGTGCTGGATCACAAGATAAGGAATTCATGGGATGTCTAAGAGATGGCTTTTCAGAGCAGCATGTGGTCAAGCCCAATAGGGAAATTCTGGATTGACTTGGCAAGCAAAGCAGATTTGATTAGGGAGCTTTAGGTAAAGGAACCATTAGGAAGCAGTGATTATAATATGATAGCATTCACCCAGTATGAGAGGGAGTATCTAAAATTAGATGTATTGGTATCACAGTTGAGTAAAGGTAAGTACAGAGGCACGTTGAGGATCTGGACAAAGTTGATTGTAAGGAGACACTAGCAGGGTTGATGGTAGAGTAATATTGGCTGGAGTTTCTGGGAGTGCTGGGGCGGCACAGTAGCGTAACACTTACATCTGGCAATAGGGGGCTCAATTCCTACTGCTGTCTGTAAGGTATTTGCATGTTCTCTCTATGACTGCGAGGATTTCCTTCGGGCACTCGTTTCCTCCTACATTCCATATATATACGAGAATGGCTAGAAAGCTAATGGTATGCTATAAGCATGGCAATGTTTTGGGCTACCCAAAGCACAGTTATAGGGAAGTACAGCACAGAAACAGGCCCTTTGGTCCATCTAAATCCATGGCAAAACTATTTGAACTGCCTATTCCTAACAACCTGCACTGGCACCATAGCCCTCCATATCCATGCACCTATCTAAATTTCTCTTAAATGTTGAAATCGAGCTCACATGCACCACTTGTGCTTGTAGATCATTCCACATTCTCACAATCCTCTGAGTGAAGTTTCCCCTCATGTTCCCCTTAAACTTCTCACTTTTCAACCTTAATCCATGACCTCTGGTTGTAGTCCCACTCATTCTCAGTGGAAAAAGCCTGCACTCATCAGCATTAAATTCCATCTGCCTTTTTTCAACCCATTTTGCCAGCTGATGCAGATCCCTCTGCGAGCCATGATAGCCTTTCTCACTGTTCTCTACACCCCCAATCTAGATGAGGTCAGCAAACTTGCTGATCCATTTAACTGCATTATTAACCAGATCATTGATATAGATGACAAACAATAAAGGACCCTGTACCAGTTCCTACGGCACATCACTAGCCACAGGCCTCTAGTCAGAGAAGCAGCCACCTGTTACCACTCTCTGGCTTCTCCCACAAAATCAATGTCTAATCCAATTTACTACCTCATCCTGAATGCTGAGTGACTGAACCTTCTGGACCAGCCTCCCATGCGGGACCTTGTCAAATGCCTTACCAAAGTCCATAGAGACAACATCCAATGCCTTGCCTTCATCCACTTTCCTGGTAACCTCCATGAAAAACTCTATAACATGGTTAGACATGACCGACTAGGCACAAAGCCATGCTAAACCAGTCCATGTCTATCCAAATACTTATATATCCAGTCCCTTAGAATCCCTACCAATAGTTTCCACAACTGATGTCAGACTCACTGGTCTATAACTTCCTGGTTTCTGTTCAGAGCCTTTTTTAAACAGCAGAATGTCGGCTATCCTCCAATCCTCTGGTATCTCTCCTGTCGCTAAGGATGTTTTAAATATTGCTGTTCGGACCTTGGCAACTTCTGCACTTGCTTCCCACAGGGTCTGAGGGAACACCTTGTCAGGCCCTGGGGATTTATCCACCCTGATTTGCCTCAGGGTGGCAAACGCTCCTCCTCTGTAATCTGTACAGGGTCCATGAAGTTGATGCCACTTTGCCACACTTCTATAGACTCTGTATCCATCTCCTGAGTAAATGTAGATACAAAGAATGCTTCCATGAACTATGTTGGTTATTGATGCTTTTGATGCATTTCAGTGTATGTTTCGATGTACATATGATAAATAAAGACAATCTTTAATTAGTAAGACTTTAAATAGTTCACCCCAGTGAAGAAGCATTCTAAAGGATGACGTAACTGTCACTGACAAGAGTGGCCAAAGACAGCATAAAAACAAAAGAGAGGGCATACAATACAGCCAAAATCAGTGGGAACACAAAGGACACGGAAGCTATTAAAAACCAGCAGAAGGCAACTAAAAGAGCAATAAGGAGAGAAAAGATGAAACTGCTAGCCAATAATATAACACAGGATACCAAAAATTCTTTTGAGATATATTAAGAGAAAAAGAGAGGCGAGAGTGGATATCAGACCACTGGAAGATGATGCTGGAGAGGTAGTAATGGAGGAACAGAGAAATGGCGGACTAATTGAATGACTAATTTTGTGTCAATCTTCACTGTGGAAGACACCAGCAGCTTGCCAGAAATTTCAAAAAAATGTGCGGTCGCTATTACCAAGAAGGTGCTTAGGAAACTGATAAGTCTGAAGGTAGATAAGACATCTGGACCAAATGGACTACACTCCAGTGTTCTGAAAGAGGTAGCTGAAGAGGTTCTGGAGGCATTAGTGACCTTTCAAGAATCAATGTCACTCCACTCTTTAAGAAGGAAGGGAGACAAAAGACATCTTAGGCCAGTTAGTCTAACATCAGTGGTTGTCAAGATGTTGGAGCCCATTATTAAGGATGAGGTTTCAGGGTACTTGGAGGCACGTGGTAAAACAGGCCAAATAGCTTCCTTGAGGGGAAATCTTGCCTGATAAATCTGTTGGAATTTTCTGAGGAAATAACAGGAAGGGTAGACAAAGGAGAGTCAATGTATGTTCAAGAAACTCACACAAAGTGTTGGAGGAACACAGCAGGCCAGGCAATATCTATGGAAAAGAGTAAACAGTCGACATCTTGGGCCAAAACCCTTCATCGGGACTAGAGAAAAAAGATGAGAAGTCACACTAAGAAGGTGGTTGGTGGGGGGAGGGGGAGGGAAGATGAAGTACAAGACAGTAGGTGATAGGTGAAACTGGGAGAGGGGAAGACGTGGCAAATGGATTGGTGAAAGAGATAAAGGGCTGGAGAAGGGGAAACCTGACAGGAGAGGACAGAAAGCCATGGAAGAACGGGAACAGGGATGAGTACCAGAGTGAGGTGATGGGCAGGTAAGTAGATAGGTGAGAGAGGAAATGAGAAAGAGGAATGGTGAAGGGGGGGCAATTAGTGGAAGTTTGAGAAATCAAACTTCATGCCATCAGGTTGGAGGCCACCCAGACGGAATACAAGGTGTTGCTCCTCCAACCTGAGTGTGGCTTCAGCGTAGCTGGATAGGAGGCCATGGACTGACATATCAGACTGGAAATGGGCGGCCACTAGGAGATCCCGCTTTTTCTGGAGAATGGAGTGTAGGTGTTTGCCGAAGCAATCGCCCAATCTATGTCGCGTTTCACTGATATACAGCAGGCCACGCCAGGAACACCAGATACAGTAGATGACTCCAACAGATTCAGAGATGAAGTGCCGCCTCACCCAGAAGGACTGTTTAGGGCCCTGAATGGTGGTGAGGGACGTGGTGTAGGAGCAGGTGTGGCACTTCTTCCACTTGCCAGGATTTGTTTGTCAATAGATGTTGTTTACTTATACTTTCAGAAAGCCTTTGACAAGGTGCTTTACATGAGGCTATTAAACAAGTTAAAAGCCCATGGCTGACTGGAAAAATGCAAACACTAGGAATAATGGGGACCTTTTCTGGTTGGCTGCTGGTGACGGGTCTTGAAGAAGAGTCTTGGCTCAAAATGTTGACTGTTTATTAACTTCCATAGATGCTGCCTAACTTGCTGAGTTCCTCCATTATTTTGTGTGTGTTGCTGGTGACAAATGGTGTTGGGCCCTCTACTGTTTATGTTATATGTTAATGATCTGGATGATGGAATTGCTAGCTCTGTGGCCAAGTTTGCAGACCGTACAAAGATAGGTGGAGAGGCAGATAGTGATGAAAAGAGGTTCCAGAGGAGGTTTATCAGAATGATCTCAGGAATGAAAGGGTTAACATACGAGGAGTGCTTGATAGCTCTGGGTTTGTACTTGCTGGAATTTAGAAGAATGAGTTAGTATCCCATTGAAACTTACCTGATATTGAAAGGTCTAGATAGAGTGGATATGTAGAGGATGTTTCCTATATTGCAGGAGTCTAGGACCAGAGGGCACAGCCTCAGAACAGTCCTGAAGGGTTTGTGCCCAAAATGTTGACTGTACTTTCCTTTCCATAGATGCTGCCTGATTGGCTGAGTTCCTTCAGTACTTTGTGTGTGTTGCTCAGAATAGAGATGCCCCTTTAGAACAAAGGTGAGGAGTAATTTCTTTAGCCAGAGGATGGTGAATCTGTGGAATTCATTGCCACCGGACCACTGTGAAGTTCCAAGTCATTGGGTATATTTAATTTAATGTTGATAGGATCTTGATTACTAAGGCTGTCACAGGTTATGGTGAGAAGGCAGGAGAATGGTGTCGATAAATCAGCAATGATCGAATGGCTAAGCAGACTCTATGAGCCAAATGGCCTAATTCTTATATCTTAGCAGTCAAAGGGAGAACATGCAAACTTCATACAGTCAGCACTCAAGATTGGTAAGGATCCTGGATCACCAAAGTGGTGATGCAGTGGTTCTATTAGCAGCTTCAGAGTGCAGCCTCCTTTTTAAACCTGCAGGAACTAGAAGAGAAGTTTGCTTGATGGTGAACTTTCACTTAAAACCTGGTTTCAATTCCAGTTCACGGTGACAGGTTTTGTGTCACTGGATGGAATGGAATTAGGCAGCACCCACAAATATGGTGCTACTTCACCTAGTACAAATTGGCAATCCACTTCAGAGGGAAATTTACAACATTTGCAAATTCTGAATGCCCGATGTCAATCCCAAAGCAGGCTCTTAACCTGAAACATTGCCTTTGCCTTCGTGGGGCCTGAATGACCTGAGTTCCTCCAATAGTTTGCTCTTTTTGCTTGTGCTGTATTCTATAACCCACAACTGCCTGTAACAAGTTTGTACGTTCCCACTGTGACCTCGTGGGTTTCGTCCCACAGTCCAAAGATGTACTGGTTCGTAGATTAATTGGTCGCGTAAATTGTTCTGAGATTGAGCTGGAGTTAAGTTGGGGGCTGTTGGACAGCAAAGCTTTAAGGGTCAGAAGAACCAATTCTGCACTGTAGCTCATTGAGTAAATAAATAACAGTTCTATTACTATGAAATATTCTGCAAATTTCATGCAATCTTTTCTATCATCCTATTGTAATACCTTCCTTTGATTTGTACTTTGTAGGTGACAAAGTGCTGTGCTGTGAAACAAATTAACTGCTTTTTTCCTATTTAATTTCTAATAGTTAATTTACAACAATCCAAGTACTTATAGGACTCACCTTTGGAATTCCAACACATAGATTCCTTACATCGATCTCATCAGGTAATTCAAAGGGTTTAAATGGATCTTGTACAGTGGTGGAGTCTTTGGGATCATGGCCAGCAAGCACACCTAATGCAAGATTTATAGGCAAGTTAATGGAATCACATTTCAATGCTGGCAGTCATACAGTAGACACAATTAAATGAATAGCTGGGTTTGCAAACTATAAATATACAGGAGCTCTGTGTTGTTAAGGCAAAATTAAAAGTATGATGTTCAGAAACTGAAAAGTTTGTGCTAAGTACATACTTATACTGTACATTTTAAAGCATGTTTCATTTTTTGCTTTAGTATCCCTTCTTCCTGTTAGATTTTCTTGCACTGAAGCAAACCTGTCCTGTGCCTTCTCGGAATGTAAGAATTACTTCTTAGAAAAGGTGGACTCGGTTGCAGAATGGGGATTTGCCTTTGACAACATTGTTTTTCTTTTACATTTAGAAGAATTCAAAGTATTTTTTTTATAAAAATACCGGACTGATAATTTGGAATCTGATATGAAACATTGAATTAAATGTGTTCCAATATGAAATAAACTATTATCAGGAATTCCAGTTTACAAAAGGACATAGACAGGTTGATGCAATGTGTGCACATATGGCAGGGAAATTCAATAAAAAAAAAGACAGTAATCCATTTTGGCAGGAAGGAAGAAATTTTTAAAGGGATTGCAAAAGGAGACATACTTCCATACCCAAATGCAAATCTTTGAAATTGACAGGACAGATTAACAAAGAGTGGATAAATACATCAGAATCTTGATCTTAATAAGTGCAGGCATACAAGTGCAAATGCCAAGAGGGTATTGCATACCTCCATAAAATACTAGTTTACCCCAGCCTAGGTATTGGGACAATTAGGGAAGGGTACATGAGTTATTGACTCAAAAAGTTTCAAGGTGTTTTTTTGTGATGTGGAAAACACTGCTGGGAGATGTGGAAAGATGTTTAAAATTATTAAAGATTTAGATGAAATAATGACTCAAGATCACTCACTTTGAAGGTGAAAGAGTCAGATTTATACAACACAGCAATGGGCTTTTCCATCCAACTTGTCCTTGCTGACCAAGTTGGCTACTTGTCAGTCGCCAATTGCACGCACCTCCATAAATTCCTTTTGTAGCTCATTCTACAGATTCAACACCATCTGTGTGAAAAGTTTGCCCTCCGGGTTCCCTTTAAGTCTTTCTCTTTTCACTTTAAATCTACGAACTTCAGTTTAAGGTTCTCCTCCTTTGGGGATTAAAAAAGACTGTGTCTATTGATCTTATGTCTGATGCTCCTCGATTTTACATGCCTCCATAATGTCATTCCTTGGGCTATATACTAAGGAAAAAGTCTCAACCTATCCTGTCTCTCCTTATAACTTAAGCCTTCCAGTCCAGCTAACATCATTCATGAGAAGCTGAGATCACTAACAAGGTATGAAAAGAGAAGGAAGTACTTTAGCGACAAGATAACTACATTACTTCCCAACCTTCTGCCTGTTCCATTACCAAGTGAAGTTGATTGAACAAGTATTACCTTTGGCTTGCAGTGATAAGACATCTGACTTACTCAAACTTGTGTGCCATCTTTAATAAGTTTGTCACCAATCTTCCATTCCAGGCACAGCAGGCTTGATACAGACTTGAACTTATAACTTAGGCCAGTAGTTAAACGCAAAGTTGAGGGAATGTTTGCATTTTTGGAGTTAAGTTTGTGCCTGTCACTCTTATTACACCCCATAAGTGCTTGAAAATCAGCAGGGTGTTTAATGTTCCCCTGCATGGAAGATTTATATAACAGTGCAAATGGGATAAATAAACTCAGGAAACAGATAATTAAAAAAGTAAACAGATTTAAAAGCAGCACATATTAGTAGCTAGTTTATTGAAGAGTAGAATAATAACCTTCAAAAGTAACTCATTAAAATTTGATTAAAAGGTTTCCAAATTTGGCCATAATTGCACAAATAGGCATACAAGTTGTTTAAAGATGAGAGATCAAATAATTCATATGTCTGCAATTGATCATTTTGTAATATTATTTAATCATAATCAATAAAAATTCAGCCAAGCTCTTGAAATGTTATTTCACAGCATTGATGGAGCCTGGCCCACTCTCATTTCATTTCAAAGTCACTGAAATAAATACAAACATGAAGAGTGTTTGGAAATGCTAGTTATGTAACCTACCAAATACCGTGCTTACATCGTCTACACATCTGCTCATAATGCCAGGAACATCCATAGAATTGACCAACGGTATGAGGCCATGGCGAGACAGCAATCCGTAAGTACTCTTAAAGCCAACAATACCACAATGCGCTGCAGGATTACGTGTGGAACCACCTGTATCTGAACCTAAAGAACTGGAATAAATATTGGGTGGTTAATACTTTGCTTGTTGATTGTTTCAATTAATTATAGTAAAATATTAACTATTCACCTTTGAAGATTTTTTGATATAAGAAAGTAAACTGCAACAAAACTAGTAAATGAGAGAATAAAATAAAATTAAAACAGATAAAACCAAGTTTTATAAAATTAGTAAAGAGACCAGAAAAAACTTGAAAATTAGACAATGTACAAGTCGAACAACTGTTGGTTCTAACATGGCCTGATCATAATCCTATCACTTGAACTGCATAGAGATTACAAACAGGTCATGGCAAGTAGCTCATTATGTTAAGAATAGTGATAAGATCTGCTGCATCACTAACTCATTCAATGTGGACAAATAAACATCCATTATGTATTCACAGATCTTTCTGTTAAGAATGATATGTGACTTGTAGTATAGCATATAGTGAGCAAAACAGAATGTGACAGAATCAAAGTTATAGAAGATAGCTTATATATGTAAATGGACCACGTGGAAAAAAAACAGGTAAATTGGTTTATTATTGTCACATGTACCAAGGTACAGTGGGAACATTTGTCTTGCATTACCATTCATACAGATCAATTCATTACATCACTGCATTGTAGAGATTGTATTGAAAGCTACAAGGTAGGCAGAGGGTGGTGGGGTGACTGTTGGTAAAACATGAAATCAAACCCTTTAGAAAGAGGTGACATAGGATAGGAAGATGTAGAATCCTTGTGGGTAGAGTTAGGAAACTACAAGCATAAAGTCCCTCATGGGAGTTATATACAGACCTCTGAACAGTAGCCAGGATGTGGGATATAAATTACAACAGAAAATAGAAAAGGTATGTACAAAGGACAATGTTACAACAGTTGTGGGGGATTTCAATATGCGGGTAGATTGGGAAAATCAAGCTGGTGCTGGATCCCAAGAGAGGAAATTTGCAGAGGACTGGAGGATACCCAATGCTGTTCCATTGTTTAAAAAAGGCTCTAAGAATAACTCAGGAAATTATAGGCTAGTGAGCCTGACATCATTAGTGGGCAAGTCATTGAAAGGCATTTTATGGAATCGAATATCGAAGTATTTGGATAGACAGGGACTGATTAGGGACAGCCAACGTGGCTTTGTGCACGGTTGTTTGTGGCTAATCAGAGTTTTTCAAAGAAGGTAAAGCAGTGGATGTTGCCCACAAGGCACCTGACAAGGTCCTGCACGGGAAATTAATCCAGAAGGTTTGTTGCTCAGCACTCAAGATGCTGTAGTAAATTGGATTTGACAATGGCTTCTAGGGAGAAGCCGGAGAGTGGTAGTAGATGGTTGCTTCCCTGACTGGAGGCTTACGATTATTGGTGGTGCTGTTTGCCCTCAGTCATCTGTATCAACAAAACTGGATCAGCAAATTTGCAGATGACATCCAGATTTGGGCACAGTGGACAACAAGAAAAGGCTATCAAAGCTCGCAGCAGGATCTGGACCAGCTGGAAAAATGGGCTGAAAAAAATGGCAGTTAGAATTTAACCATATATCCATTACAGCACAGAAACAGGCCATCTCAGCCCTTCTAGTCCGTGCTGAACGCTTACACTCACCTAGTCCCACCGACCTGCACTCAGCCCATAACCCTCCATTCCTTTCCTGTCCATATACCTATCCAATTTTACTTTAAATGACAATACCGAACCTGCTTCTACCACTTCTATTGGAAGCTCGTTCCACACAGCTACCACGCTAAAGAAATTCCCCCTCATGTTACCCCTAAACTTTTGCCCCCTAACTCTCAACTCATGTCCTCTTGTTTGAATCTCCCCTACTCTCAATGGAAAAAGCCTATTCACGTCAACTCTATCTCCCTCATAATCTTAAATACCTCTATCAAGTCCCCCCTCAACCTTCTACACTCCAAAGAATAAAGGCCTAATTTGTTCAACCTTTCCCTGTAACTTAGGTGCTGAAACCCAGGTAATATTCTAGTAAATCTTCTCTGTACTCTCTCTATTTTGTTGACATCTTTCCTATAATTCGGTGACCAGAACTGTACACAATACTCCAAATTCGGCCTCACCAATGCCTTGTACAATTTTAACATTAAATCCCAACTCCAATACTCAATGCTCTGATTTATAAAGGCCAGCATACCAAAAGCTTTCTTCACCACCCTATCCACATGAGATTCCACCTTCAGGGAACTACGCACCATTATTCCTAGATCACTCAGGTCTACTGCGTTCTTCAATGCCCTACCATTTACCATGTATGTCCTATTTGGATTATTCCTACCAAAATGTAGCACCTCACACTTATCAGCATTAAACTCCATCTGCCATCATTCAGCCCACTCTTCTAACTCGCCTAAATCTCTTCTGCAAGCTTTGAAAACCTACTACATTATCCACAACGCCACCTACCTTAGTATCATCTGCATACTTACTAATCCAATTTACCACCCCATCATCCAGATCATATTTAATGACTGTAATGCAATTTTAATAAAGAATTTAATGCAGACAAGTGTGAAGTGTTGCACTTTGGGAGGACAAATCAGGTAGGACTTAAATGGTGAGCAGTATGGCACTCAGAAGTATGGTAGAACGCAGGAATATGGGAACACAGATCCATAATTCCTTGAAAGTGGCATCACAGGTAGTTAGAGTCATAAAGCCTTCATAATCAAGGTATTGATTACAGGAGTTGGGATGTTATGTTGAAGTTGTATAAGATGTTGGTGAGATTTAGTTTGGAGTACTGTGTGCTGTTCTGGTCACCCATTTACATAAAAGATATCAATAAGATTGAAAAAGTGCAGAGAAAATTTACAAGGATGTTGCCAGGACTTGAGGAGCTGAGTTGCAAGGATAGGTTGAATAGATTAGGACTTTATTCCCTGAAGCATAGAAGAATGAGGGGAGATTTGATAGAGATATACAAAATTATGGGGGGGATATAGATAAGGCAAATGCAAGCAAGCTTCTTCCACTGAGATTGAACTAAAGATCATGGGTTAAGGTTGAAAGGTAAAATGTTTAAGGTGAACTTTGGGAGAACTTTTTCACAGTGAGGATGGTGGGAGTGTGGAACAAACTGTCAGCAGAAGTTGTGGACACAGGTTCAATTTCAACATTTAAGAGAAATCAGGTTGGAAGTGGTATGGAGGTCTATGGTCTGCGTGCAGATCAATGGGACTAGGCAGGTTAATAGTTTGGCATGGACTAGATGGGCTGAAGGGCTTCATAGTGTTCTATGACTTTGTCAAGAGTCATCAAGTGAAAGTTACTAAGGGACATTACCTTGCTTTGCTTAGATACCAGGAGAATAGTGGTTTCTTAAATAAGGTGGGAACCTCATACTGAAGCAGTAAGAGATTAGAAATCCCTACAGATACCCTCACTAGCCAATCTGTGATGGATAAGTCTGCTGCATTCCTAAGCATGCTGATTAAAAAAAACATACTGCAGGTTTAACTACTGGTCTGAAGATTTAATCATTTTATTTTACTGATGATTTTGAAGTTTTTTTTAAAATTTCCAATTTAGCACTACATTTAAAAATCCACACCTTGATACTGGGGAACAGAAACTCAAGGAAAGAAAATAACACTGGAATACTCACGCAAAGCATGACAGTGAAGCAACAGCTACTGCACTACCGCCAGAGCTACCACCTGCTATTACCCAGCTGGAGTCTTCCACATCATCATCTTCAACATGCCGTTCTCTATATTGTTCAGAATATCCCCAAGGATTCCTTACTGGCCCATAGATACTATCAATACTTCCACTCCTAGGAAATTGGAATGATTTACAGTGACAGTATTAGGTGCCACAGCACATCATTTTTAACACTTCTGTGGTTTATTAAGTCTTTAACCTCCAATTAAGACATAAAAAAAATTGTAGCTGTAATGATTACAATGCCTCTAGTACAGTTAATCTGATAAGATTATATCACAGTCTACATGAAATGTCTTTGGGGAGAAAGGTTTATGCAGTAACAAGAAGACAATTGCACAAGATAGATCAGTTGTGAAGTTTCCACAGGCACCGTGGACATCAGAAACCTTCTTGATAGAGTTTTAAAAGTATACAATGTCGGAAAAACACCCATTTCTTAAATATTGAGTACCCACATCAAAATATAGTCTAAGTGAAATGTAATATCAAAAGAGGAACTGTATCTAAAAGAGGGATCTTTTTGTTCATGGTTTTAGGGAACATACAGGTTCATGAAATACTAATCATCATATAGCCAAGAGAAAAAGGATAGTGTGCAAGTTTATATCTTTGGGCATTGGTTCTTGTTGGCCTAGTGAATTCAAGAAAAATAATTTGTACTTGGATCTTTCATCGGAGTGCCAAAAACTCTATTGCTGTCTTAAGTTAGTTGCATTAAACATCTCAGTTTTCCTCTGACAAATCTATGCCATAACCTGAAAGGATCAATAAAATATGTAAAGCTAATGTAAATATAAGTCTAGTACTGGTGCCATTGATATCTAACACCAACCCTATCTGCCTATTATGGATCCTGTTCATAATTTTTTGATGAACGTCGTTTAAATAAATGCTGAGAACAGCAGCAGAAAAATTCCTGCTCCTGAGGCTGAATTTACAGAATTAGTAAATTACATTCCAAAAGGTTTCTGCACATTTCTGCTTGCAGATTAAAGTACAAACTCTTATCATCATGAATTTAGCTTTCTTCCTGTCACTGGCTTACTTTCTGCAAAGTTTGCTGGAGAACCCCACATACATTGTTATATTCCAAACAGGAATGCTTGTAAAAAGTTTTGAAAGGAATGGCAAAAACATCCTAAAGGAAGCTTTTGGTCAGGTAACCAAAGTGTGAAATCTTCTTACCCCATTGCAAATTCATCGAGATTGGTTTTTCCCATCATAACAGCACCTTGGTCCAGTAACCGCTGCACTACTGTGGCATTAAAAGGTGGAACATAACCTGGAAACAGAAACATTGCCTTATTAGCTACAATATGAGGCTGTGCATCATTTGTAAAGCTACAGTGAGTGAAAGCTATAGAATCAAATAGAACTGTTTTAAGAATGATGCAATTCTGTGAACTGTTCTTAGTGCAGCAATTGGTGAGCTGATCAAATCTGAATCCATTACGCTAAAAGCATAAAACAAAGGCTTAAAAGCTGTAAGAAATTTTGCTACAATTTGTGAGATTAGTTCATTAGTGTGACTGAAGTCAGATCAAGTCCCTTTAAGGCACAAAAACATCTGTAAGTTCAGCCATGGGAAATAAGAGAAATTATAAATATCATTAGGGTAAAGGAAAAACCCTTATAAATGTTCCCAAGAAAAAACCACACATAGAGCAAGCTTGAAGACTGAGAAAATGTCAGAATTCAAGAGAACTAAAGTACTTATGCGTAAAAGGAATGTAGGAATAAACCATAACTGAGTGAGAAACTCAAGGACTTCTATAGGCATGAAAAAAGGGGGAAAATAAAGTTAATATCGATTCCCAGGAGCAATTGTATTGGGGAATAAGGAGTTTGCCGAGAAATTGAACAATTGCTTGGTGTTAATCTCTGTAGTGGAGAAGCACAAGTCTAGAGGGAATGAGAACACAAAGAAACAGGTAGAAAAAGATCAGGAATAAGTAGGTCATTTTTGGGTTTGGCAGCTATAATTAGCAGTGTGCTACAGGATGTGCGCTGAGGCCTCAGCTTTTCACAGTCAATGATATGGATGAAAGGATCAAGTATAATGCATCCAGATTTACTGATGACACAAAGCCACATCGAAGTGGGAATGAGTTGAGGTAAAAGAGAGAATGTCATGATGGATGAGACACATTAGATGCATGAATAAAGACATGACAGATGAAATACAATGTGAAAAAATGTAAGACCATCCACTCTGGTAAAACTTTACAGAAGTACTGAGATTTCTTTGAAAGGTTTGTAGTATTCAGGGAGATCGGAGTGTCGATGTGTATAAATTATTAAGTTAACATGCAAATAGAAATCAAATGGCATGATGATTTTTATTGCAAGAGTACAAGAGTAGGAATCAGGGATGACTTACACAAGACATTGATGGGACTGTGTTGGAAATACCATATATATATATATGGTGGTGCCCTTGTCATGTGACTGGGGTTGAAGCTACACTGGACTTGAGGTGATGGTCTTGTGATGGTGGAGTGACGTCATTTTCCCGCCAGTAGAGATCATGTGACAGTTTTTTTTTACACAGGTTATAAAAGGTAGACCCCACCTTGTGAGGAGGGGCAGTTCGTGGCTGGATTTGCCAAGTTGACTTCATGCCACTGCGTGTTTTAAGTGATGACGCAGTTTAGTTGAAGGATGAAGTTTTTATCTAATGCCTAAAGTTTAAAAGGTCATTGCCAGCAGGTTCTTTATGATTCTGCTAGTTCGAGACAGTGGAGAGTGAAGATCGAAGTTCGGGTGTTAAAGATCGAGGAGAATTGCTTTCTACGGTGAAACAGGTTTCGACCTTTGTTTGATCCTTATACAGAAGGATTTCATTTGACTATCTTCATATTAATCCCTGGGTTTAACCAGAAAGGATTGAAGGTAGTGAGGAAGGAAAGGTCAGTGCTCTTAAGCCATTTTGTTTCGTAAATTCTTCGTGGGAAGTTCGACGTCGGGGATCGAGGCCAAGCGACGTGAAAGAGAATTTAAATCATCTTATAAAGTCTCTCCTTTTAAATGGACTGTGAGCATATCGAACTTCTGGCAATACCACTTTAAAGAACTGTTTTTGCAATATCGCTTTAAGAACTGTTTGAGCTGCCGCACCGCAGTTTGTTTCCGGTTATGTTAGTGTTTGTTTACTTTTGGGGGGTTTGTTTTCTGTGTTTAATAAACGTGTTGTTTGTTATAAAAAACCCTTGCCGAACTCATAGATTTATTGTTGCCTGAATACGTAACATTAAATATGGGGGCTGTGTCTGGATTGGATCGTTTGAGCTTAAATGCTTGCTGACTTTTGAATCGGTGTTTTGGAAACGGGGATTACTCGGTTCTTTTGTTTGGCTTGTGGTATTCGGCAGCAATGAATATTGATGAGTTTCTGGCTTCGCCAGCTGTGGAGGTGTTGGCGATGGCGAAAATAACTGAGGTGTTTGAGATAGCTAGTAGGTTGCAACTTAAAGGTATTTTGACGACTACATCTAAGGCTGTTATACAGAGAAAAATCGCGTCACACTATGTGGTCTCGGGCGTTTTTGATGATTTGGTTTTAGAGTTGTTTCCAATAAGTAATCTGGAGATGCAGTTGCAAATCGAACAAATGAAATTGGAGCGTTGTAAATTGGAGGCGGAACAAAAGCAGAGAGAATTTGCATATGCAATGGAGGAATTAAGGTCTGGGAATCAGTCTTCTGGTTCAAGAAAACTGTTTGTTGCTAGTCAAGAAATTAAATTGGTCCCTCCATTTAGTGAAACAGAAGTGGAAAGGTATTTTCAACATTTTGAAACTATTGCTCAGATGTCACAGTGGCCGAAAGATAAATGGTCAGTGTTGTTACAGAGTGTAATTAAAGGTAAAGCACAACAAGTTTACACAGCTTTAACAGCTGCGCAAGCACTTGATTATGATATTGTAAAGATGCATATCTTGAACGCATATGAATTAGTCCCAGAAGCTTATAGGGAAAGATTCAGAAGTTTGAAAAAGTCTGTGGAAAAAACTTATGTGGAATTTGCCTATGATAAAGCAATGTGTTTTGAGAGATGGGTTTCTTCTAAAAATGTAAATGGGGACTATGATACATTGAGAGAGCTGATTTTAATGGAGGAATTTAAAAGAAGCATTCCTGTTGAAGTAAGGACTTACTTGAATGAGAAGGATACTGATAAATTGCAGGACTGTGCTGGATTAGCTGATGAGTATGTTTTAATTCACAAGAATAAATTTCCTCAGGGCAGAATTTTTAAGAGGAAAAATAACATGGAGATTCAAGGTAAATCAGAAATTAAATCAGAGGTTAATGAGAAAGTTAATGAGAAAGGAAAGCCTGTGAAGGAAAGACAGTTTGGTCTTTTTTGTAACTATTGTAGGAAGCCTGGCCATGTAATAGCTAACTGTTTCAAATTGAAAAAGAAAGAGAAGGAAGCAGTTCCAGATGCTTGTGTGCAAAATACTGAAGCACCTGTAAAGTTACAGGGTTTGATAAACACAAATGAGGCTTTGTTAGAGTCTGACCAAGTTAAAAAGGGATATGATCATTTTATAACTGAAGGGTTTGTATCCTTGAAAGAAGGATCTACTCTGGTGCCAATAAGAATCCTTAGGGATACTGGTGCTTCTCAATCATTGATGTTAGACAGTGTGTTGAAGTTTAATGAAGAGTCTGATACTGGTGAGGTAAATTACATAAGAGGTGTTGGGAGTGATTTTATGCCTGTACATTTACATAAAGTAAATTTAAAGTCAGGGTTAGTTACAGGATTTGTTAAAGTAGGATTACAGCATAGCTTACCTGTGAAGGGTATTTCTTTATTGTTAGGTAATGACTTGGCAGGTGGACAAGTTTTTCCTGAAGTGCATTTGACAATGGAGTCAGAGGAACCAGAGTTGAATTCTAACACAGATTCTTCCTGTGTTGTGACTAGAGCTATGGCTAAAAAGATTGATGCACAGAATGAGGTTGTTACTCAGGACTGTTCAGTCAGGATTCGAGTTTTGAAGATGTGTCAGAGACTTTCTTATCTTCGTTGTTTGATCAAGATTCTTGGAGTAAGTCTGACTATAAAGATTTATCTCTGTCTCGGAAGGAGATGATAGCAGAGCAGAATAGAGACTCTGAGATTATAAAATTAAGAGAGCAGGTTTTACTAGATAGTGAAATTGATAAGGTGCCAGTAGGATATTACTTGGAAAAAGGAGTGTTGATGAGGAAGTGGAGATCGCCTACGATTCCTGCAAGTGAGGATTGGAATGTTGTTTACCAGGTAGTTGTCCCGAAAGTTTATCGAAATGAGATTTTGACTTTAGCTCATAGTGTGCCTTTAGGTGGACATCAAGGGGTAAGGAAAACTGTGGACCAGATTTTAAAGCATTTTTACTGGCCTGGTCTAAGAAAAGATGTGGCGATGTTTTGTAAAACGTGCCATACTTGTCAAATTGTGGGTAAACCAAATCAGGTTACACCAGTAGCTCCATTACAACCTATCTCAGCATTCGGTGAACCATTTTCTAAAGTTATTGTAGATTGTGTTGGTCCATTACCAAAGACAAAAACTGGTTATCAGTATTTGTTGACTATCATGTGTACTTCGTCTAGGTTTCCAGAGGCAGTACCACTTAGGAATATAAAAGCTAGAACTGTGACAAAGGCCCTTATAAATTTTTTTTACTTATTTTGGATTACCTAAGGAGATACAAACTGATCAAGGCAGTAATTTTATGTCTGGATTGTTTCAACAGATAGTTTATAAATTGGGAGCTAAGCAAATCACTTCGTCTGCATACCATCCAGAATCGCAGGGTGCCTTGGAGAGGTTTCATTCTACCCTCAAGAATATGATTAGGACATTTTGTGTGGAAAATGAAAGTGACTGGAATGAGGGTATAAACTTACTTCTGTTTGCAGTAAGGGAATCGGTACAGGAATCTTTAGGTTTTAGTCCATTTGAACTTGTGTTTGGGCATAGAGTTAGAGAACCTTTAGCTTTATTGAATTCCTTACTAATGTGGATTAGTAAGGAAGTATACACTAATTTGTTGGACTATGTTTTGAAATTTAAGGACAGGTTACATAAAGCTTGTAGCTTAGCTAAGAAAAATTTAAAGTTGGCTCAGGAGAAAATGAAGACTTGGTATGATAAAGAAGCTAGGATGAGGATGTTTAAGCCTGGAGATAAGGTGTTGGTTTTTTTCCCAGTGCAGACAAATCCTTTACAAGCTAGATTTCATGGTCCGTATGAAATTGTGTCTAAAATCAATGATGTGGATTACGTGATAAGAACTCCAGATCGTAGAAGATCAACACAACTTTGCCATATAAATATGCTGAAACCATATTTTGAGAAACAATCTGATACTGTGACTGTTGTGGTTAGTGAGAGTGAGTTTGATTTAACTAGGAACATGATAGATGATTCATCTGACTTTCATTCTAAATCCAACATTGTTTCTGTTAGGTTACCAAATTCAACCATTCTGGAAAATATTGATGAAAAATTAGCATATTTACAGTTAGAGCAGAAACAACAAATGAAGGAGTTAATTTTTAAGTATAAGGAGTTGTTTCCAGATGTTCCGAGAAGGACTACTATAGCTTCACATGATGTAGATGTTGGAGATGCCAAACCTATTAAACAACATCCATACAGGATGAACATGGAAAAATGTGAACTTGCTGAGAAAGAAATTGAATATATGTTAGAGAATAATATCATTAGACATTCTAACTCGAATTGGAGTTCGCCATGTGTTATGGTGCCAAAACCAGATGGTAGTATTAGGTTTTGTACGGATTATAGGAAGGTGAATGCTGTAACGAAAACAGATGCATATCCAATTCCTAGAGTAGATGATTGTGTAGATAAAGTTGGAAAAGCAAAGCTCCTTACAAAGATTGATTTATTGAAAGGGTATTGGTGTGTTCCATTAACGGACAGAGGTAGAGAGATTTCTGCATTTGTAACTCCATCTGGGTTATATGAGTATAATGTTCTTCCATTTGGGATGAAGAATGCCCCAGGTACTTTCCAGTGGATGATTAACTCTGTGATTAAGGGATTGAAAGATACTGATGCTTATATTGATGATTTAGTGACAGGAAATGATACTTGGGAAGCACACATTATTGCGATGGAGAAATAGTTTGAAAGGCTTTCAAAAGCTAACTTAACTATTAATTTAGCTAAGAGTGAATTTGGACACACCACTGTGACTTACCTTGGTTATGTTGTGGGTCAAGGTAAGGTAGCTCTTGTTCAGGCAAAAGTTCGGGCAATTTTAGAGATTCCCACTCCAACGGGGAAAAAAACTCTCAGAAGATTTTTGGGAATGGTAGGATATTATCGGAAATTTTGTAAGAATTTTGCTAATGTTGCCCTTCCATTAACTAACCTTCTGCAGAAGAATGAGAAGTTTGTATGGACGGTGCCTTGTCGAGAAGCATTTGAAAAATTGAAAACAATGATATGTCAACAACCTGTGCTTAAGGCACCTGACTTTGAAAAACCTTTTTCATTGGCTGTGGATGCTAGTGATGAGGCTGCAGGAGCAGTATTAATGCAAAGGAATGAGGGTGATGAGGTTGATCATCCAGTAGCTTACTTTTCTAAGAAATTTAATAAGCATCAAAGAAACTATTCGACAATAGAGAAAGAATTGTTATCTCTTGTTTTAGCTTTGGAATATTTTGAGGTATATGTTGGTACAACTCAAAAACCACATTGTTTACACTGATCAAAATCCATTAGTTTTTCTAAGATGAAAAACAAAAACAGAAGATTATTAAATTGGAGTTTGATGTTACAAGAGTACAATATTGTGATAACTCATATTAAAGGTAAAGATAATGTGGTTGCTGATTGTCTATCTCGATGTTGAATGTACACTGTAATTTTTTTTATGGAGTGGTTTTTTTTCAATTGTAACACTCCTACTGTATTGTGAGTTATAAGCTGTTATATGATGGTATTGTATATTGTGTATTTTATAAAATTTATACCTTTGTTTTTCTTGTAAGCAATTGTTAAAAATTTTTGTTCTTGTCAGACCAAAAATGTTTTTTTTGGAGGGAGGTGTTACGTACTCGTGACACATGACAGTGGTGCCCTTGTCACGTGACTGGGGTTGAAGCTATACTGGACTTGAGGTGATGGTCTTGTGATGGTGGAGTGACGTCATTTTCCCGCCAGTAGAGATCATGTGACAGGGTTTTTTTTTTACAGGTTATAAAAGGTAGACCCCACCTTGTGAGGAGGGGCAGTTCATGGCTGGATTTGCCAAGTTGACTTCATGCCACTGCGTGTTTTAAGTGATAAGGCAGTTTAGTTGAAGGATGAAGTTTTTATCTAATGCCTAAAGTTTAAAAGGTCATTGCCAGCAGGTTCTTTACAATTCTGCTAGTTCGAGACAGTGGAGAGTGAAGATTGAAGTTCGGGTGTTAAAGATCGAGGAGAATTGCTTTCTACGGTAAAACGGGTTTCGACCTTTGTTTGATCCTTATACGGAAGGATTTCGTTGACTATCTTCGTGTTAATCCCTGGGTTTAACCAGAAAGGATTGAAGGTAGTGAGGAAGGAAAGGTCAGTGCCTTTAAGCCGTTTCGTTTCGTAAATTCTTCGTGGGAAGTTCGATGTCGGGGATCGAGGCCAAGCGACGTGAAAGAGAATTTAAATCGTCTTATAAAGTCTCTCCTTTTAAATGGATTGTGAGCATATCGAACTTTTGGCAATACCACTTTAAAGAACTGTTTTTGCAATATCGCTTTAAGAACTGTTTGGGCTGCCGCACCGCAGTTTGTTTCCGGTTACGTTAGTGTTTGTTTACTTTTGGGGGGTTTGTTTTCTGTGTTTAATAAACGTGTTGTTTGTTATAAAAAACCCTTGCCGAACTCATATATTTATTGTTGCCTGAATACGTAACTATATATATATATATATACAGCTTTCCTACCTATGAAAGGTTGTATTTGCAAATGAGGGAGTATAGCAAAAGTTCATCAGATTGAAACACGGAATAGTTGTCATAAGGACTAACTAAACAGAATGGTCTTGTACTTTCTTGAGTTTATAAGAATGAATGGAGCTTCACATAGCGTATGAAGGGATTATGCTTCCCTTGCCCATAATGTCTAAAAAAAGAGTACAGACTCAAAATGCAGGTTCAGGAATTCAAAACAGGGTTGAAAAGCAATTGCTTCTCTATGGCAATAGTGAATCCTTGTAAATTGTCTACCAAAGATGCTATGGAGACAGTCACTGAGTATATTCAAGAAAAGGCAGGTAGATTTTTAGATGTTAAGAGAATCAAGGAATGGTAATAAAGTAGTGCTGTGAAAGATCAACCACCACTTTAATGAATGGCAAATCAGACATGGTGAGAAGAATGGGGTACTCTTTCTTTCCTTCTTAAATTAGTTCCATTAAACAGAAAAGCTTTATTTATTTATTTGACATACAGCACAGAGAAGGCCCTTCCGCCTTCAAGCTGAGATGCCCAGCAATTCCCCAACTTAATCCTAGCCTAATTACGGGGCAATTTACAATGACCAATTAACCTACCAACTGGTACATCTTTGGTCTATGGGAGGAAACACACACGGTCACTGGGAGAACGTACAAACTCCTTACAGGCACTGGTTGGAATTGAACCCATATCGCCGGCACTGTAAAGCACTGTGCTAAATACTATGTTACCAAGCTGCTTAAAATGTATAACTTAAATTTATTACATGCTTTCAACGTTTCAGTCCATCCTTCTGTTAAACAAGCTGCTAAATTTGGGATATATTTAGATTATCTCCAAATCTCAGAATACAATTAATGGACACTTTCAGCCGACCTTTTAGATTTAGTATTTAAAGTCAAGTATTTCAAGACAGTTGAGAAACAATTTTGAACTCTTAAGTGAAATGACTACAGAATGAATGAGATAGTTAAAGGATTTATTTATTGTAGTATGCCTGACATATTTTATACTTTGAAAGGCTATGCATTAAGTCATTAGCTAAGCATCAATTTAACGGAATATAGTTCATTGCAGAAAAGGTTAATAACTTGGACTGATAAATAACTTTATTACAGTTTGAAAAAAGTAATAGCTTCTCACCAGTTCAAAAATTCAGAAATGACTCTAATTTGATCATATTTAAACTGAGCTCAATCTTAGCTGCGTGACAGTGGAGTTCTGCACTAATGACTTATCTCAGTTATTGGGAGGATTGTGTAAGAAAAAGAGAAATTATCATAATAAATAAAGGCAACGATAGTCTTATTGATGGCCAGTAGCTGTGGGTAAGAACAATGCAAAGCTCAACTATGACATATCCCTCTTCCCCCCTCCCCCCATTTCTTCTGCAAATATTGACTTGCTCTTTACTGATTGGCAGCAATTTATAAGCACATCTGGAGGACTATGAAATTCACCTCAATACCCGAAGTGGTGGGTAGCAGTAAAAAGAAAGCAAGCCCAGATTTCTTTTGGAGGAATCCACTGCAGCTATTTTTCAGAATATCTCCAACCTTCCTTCACATACTTTTTTTTAGCTCATATACCAACTATCACTGGGGAACTCTCGGCTTCTGGCAGTACCAATCTTGAGTGAGTCACTAGGACTTGTACAGAGTTGACAGATCACATGTGATAACCCATGACTCCGCAATCAACAGTAATTAGATGCTTTCACGTGTCTGAAATAGCATTTGGTTAAGAACTGAAAAATTTAGAAAACAGATTTTAAAATTACAAGCAACAGCTCCTTTCAACAACATTTCTTTAAGTTAGAAATAGAGGGTTGTTTCAAATTCTGGCTCAATGTTTTCTCCTTATTAATCTTGACAGTGTAAAGCAGCAAACTGTTTTACATGCACTGTTAATTGAACTGACTGTCTCTGTACCCAAGAGCTCTCTTGGTTGACAGAGTACGTTATCCCTCTACAGAACAGAATTCATCAAATTGGAAACTGTGAATATTTGTTCGGACATTTGGATCAGGATAATAAACTGTTTAACATTATGAGCTTTTCCATCTCCTGACTGGTTAACATCTGACACTCTGCTCACTGTAGCTCCATAAAGCTAAAACTGCAATGTTTTAAGAAACCAATAGTTAAGTATAATATTTCTGGATCAATAGCCAAAGAATTCTGTTACTGTTGTTGTGTGAATGAAGTCACTGGAGATAATTGCTTGTACGTACAAACCAGCTTCTTTATTTGCCAAAACGAGGTACAGCAGGCATCGGTCAAAAGGTCTGGCTGGTCCAACATGGAGCTGGATATTTTATGTGCCAAACATTAAAGGACAACCCCATATTTACAATGTATGGACAGTGCCTTCTTTGAAACTACATACAACCTTCACACCTCCTGATTCACATCCCCACCACAGACATCCGAATGAATGTTAATCAGCATTGTCTAGTCTGGGATTCATAGCTTTTAAGAACCCACTGTTCAGAGCTGCACTCCAAATTAAATGCACAATACATTTTCAGATGTGAAAACTGGTAGCCAAAGTCAATTGCTAAATGTGTATGTTTTAAACCAAAAAAAAAATCACAAACAGTTACAAATATGAATGATGGACTTTGTAGTGTTAAATTGTTAGCTGCAACATTCTGAGTAACAGGTAATTTCTAGAAAGCAAATACTGCTCAGCAGAATATTGGTAAATCAAATATAGTAATGTACTAACTCTTAAGGACAGATTGTGAACAGAATATTCAACCACAAAGAATACTTAAGACATTGAGGATTACATAAATATTAAAATTGATTCATTGATGCCATATCTTCCTCCCACTGTTTATTTCAATTTGATTGCTTCAAATGGATTCAAACTGACTTTTAAAAATCTTTACCTTTTAACATATTTGATGCACATGTTGTCTCAATACCAGCAGTGCTGAAGTTATCTTTAACGGCAACTGGAACCCCATCTAATGGACCTAAAGGGTTTCCTGAGTGCATATTAATAAATAATGTTAATACAATGAAACACAGATTACCTAGTCAAAAAATCGTTATTTATCAAAGTTAAGAAACAAATGTCAGGTGATGCCTTAAGCACGATAGCTGAAAGCAGCAGTTCATGTTTTCTTGACTGATTAGTAGGACGTGGAAACATAGAAAAGTAGGCGATTCACAGTTGATGTACTATAAAATACAATAAAAATCCTCTGTATCAGTACTGTATTCCCAATCTCTCCCTTACCCAAACCTACCTTCTTTTTAAATAACTTCAGAAACATGCACTCCGCTGCCATCTGTGGTAAAGAATTCCACAGCTTCACCATTCTGAATAAACATTTTCTTCATCTCAGAGCTAAATATCTTACCCAATATCCTAACCCCCATCAGAGGAAACAATCATCCCTGCATTTCACCTGCCAGAATTTTATACACTATTTTATTCTCCTTACTCAAGAAAGGTGTTTTTTTTTACTTCTGAGGGAGTTTAACCAAGCTTGATTGGACTGATTCCTATGATGCAAAACTCTCATACAAGAGGAGATTTGGTTAACTTTGTGTTCATTAGCATTTAGAAGAATGAGATTTCATTGAAATCATGTCATCAAGGTTATTGCCACAAGCACAAGCAGGCTTTAGATGGGACTGTACCTCACTGACTTGATTCTTCTACACTTTAATAAACTTATCCAAAGTTAACCAAAACCCTCCTTTTGTAGAAGTTCTCCATCCTATGAATCAGCCTGAACAACCATTGTTAAACTTCTTCTGTGGAAAATATATCCTTCTTGGGGAAATAGGGCAAATCCACACCTGGTACTCCAGGTGTGGTCCACCAAGGCTCTGTGCAACAATACTCTTGCTCCTGTACCCGAGATATCATGTAATGAAGGAAAACATCAACTTGCCTTAACTACATGTTTACTATTAGCAACTGGTGTATGGGGATACTGTACTCAGATCCCCCTGTAGATCAACACTTACCAGTTTATTGCTATTTAAATAATACACTGCCTTTCCAATATTCCTATTGAAATGAGTAACCTCACACTTATCCATGTTATTCTGCACTTGCCGGTTACTCAACTTGTCCAAATTGCCTTGAAGCCTCTTGGATTCCCTCGCAAAACCCTGAACCAATGTGGCATCATTGGCAAATATAGAAATATATTTAGTTCCCTCATCTAAAAAAACTGATGTACTTTGTTAATAGCTGGGGCCCAAACACCAATTACTGCGGTACCCTATGACAAACACCTGTCACCCAAAACTAGTTCCTTTTATTCCTATTCTGAAACTTCTGTCAAACAAATTTCAATCATACAAGCATATGACCCCCTCAAAATACAGACTCTCCTTTGGCACACCAACATTTTAAATTATAATTTATCTAATGCCTTCTGAAAACTTAAATACACTACTTAGTGGTTTCTAATATATTCCACTAATTACGTCCACCTAAAACAATGGTAGATTTGCCAGACACGATTTCCCTATCATAAAATCTATTTTGACTTTAGAACATAGAATAGTACAGCACATTACAGGCCCTTCGGCCCACAATGTTGTGCCCACCCTTAAACCCTGCCTCCTGCATATCTTCCCCCACCCCACCTTAAATTCCTCCATATACCTGTCTAGTAGTCTCTTAAATTTCACTAGTGTATCTGCCTCCACCACCGACTCAGGCAGTGCATTCCGCGCACCAACCACTCTCTGAGTGAAAAACCTTCCTCTAATATCCCCCTTGAACTTCCCATCCCTTACCTTAAAGCCATGTCCTCTTGTACTGAGCAGTGGTGCTCTGGGGAAGAGGTGCTGGCTATCCACTCTATCTATTCCTCTTAATATCTTGTATACCTCTATCATGTCTCCTCTCACCCTCCTTCTCTCCAGAGTAAAGCCCTAGCTCCCTTAATCTCTGATCATAATGCATACACTCTAAACCAGACAGCATCCTGGTAAATCTCCTCTGTACCCTTTCCAATGCTTCCACATCCTTCCTATAGTGAGGCAACCAGAACTGGACATAGTACTCCAAGTGTGGTCTAACCAAAGTTTTATAGAGCTGCATCATTACATCACGTCTCTTAAACTCTATCCCTTGACTTATGAAAGCTAACACCCCATAATCTTTCTTAACTACCCTATCTACCTGTGAGGCAACTTTCAGGGATCTGTGGACATATACCCCCAGATCTCTCTGTTCCTCCACACTACCAAGTATCCCGGCATTTACTTTGTACTCTGCCTTGGAGTTTGTCCTTCCAAAGTGTACCACCTCACACTTCTCTGGGATGAACTCCATCTGCCACTTCTCAGCCCACTTCTGCATCCTATCAATGTCTCTCTGCAATCTTTGACAATTCTCTACAGTATCTACAACACCACCAACCTTTGTGTCATCTGCAAACTTGCCAACCCATCCTTCTACCCCCACATCCAGGTTGTTAATAAAAATCACAAAAAGTAGAGGTCGCAGAACAGATCCTCGTCTAGTGACACTTGTGATTAGCCACAACCCTCCAGTCTGAATGTACTCCCTCCACCACGACCCTCTGCTTTCTGCAGGCAAGCCAATTCTGAATCCACCTGGCCAAACTCCCCTGGATCCCATGCCTTCTGACTTTCTGAATAAGCCTACCATGTGGAACCACCTGATATATCCTGTTATCACGATATTTAAGTGTGTTGGTGCATGGCTGAGTGATTAAGGCATTGGACTAGTAATCTGAAGGTCGCTAGTTCGAGCCACAGCTATGGCAGCGAGTTGTGTCCTTCAGCAAGGCACTTAACCACACATTGCTCTGGTGACGTCACTGGTGCCAAGCTGTTATCAGCCCTTGCCCTTCCCTTGGACAACATTGGTGGCGTGGAGACAGGAGACTCACAGTATGGGCAACTGCCGTTCTCCCATACAATCCTGCCCAGGCCTACGCCCTGGAAACTTTCCACGGTGCAAATCCATAGTCTCTCGAGACTAACGGATGCCTATTTTTTTTTTTTATAATTTTCAATCAGCATTTTTCCCACTTCAAGTGTGATTTATTAATTAATTTAATAATAATAATAATAATAATAATAAATAATAATTTATTTATTAATTTGCATTTCAGTTTTTCCTCTCTACTGTTTTAAATATTGGGATTATATTTTCCATCCTCTACTCTGAAGAAATCCAAGGCAGCTTAGAAAGTGACACCCAATGCATCTATTAGTTCTATACCTACTCTTTCAATATTTAGGATGCAGATCATCAGCTCATGGGGATTTTTAGTGTGGTTAATTTCTTTAGAACTTTTTTTGACTGATTCTAAATTCTTTAAATTCTTTTCACTCTTTTCTTGTTTTCTTAGCAATTTCTGGGAGGTTACTTGTGTCCTCTTCCGTGAAGACAAATTAAACTATATAGTTAATTGTTCTGCTTTTTCTGTATTTCCGATTATAAATTCCCTAATTTCTGACTGCAAGGCACTTGCATCTGTCTCCATAAATTATTTTTTTCTCTCTGCACAACTTTATTAAAACTTTACCAGTCCATTTATGGTTCTAATCACAAACAAGAAAATATGCAGTTGCTGGAAATCCACGCAACTCACACAAAATACTAGAGGAACTCAGCAGGTCAGGCATCTATGGAAGAGTACAGACAATGTTTCTGGCCGAGACCTTTTAGCAAGACTGATGAAGGGGCTCGGCCTGAAATGTCTACCGTATTCTTTGCATAGATGCTGCCTGGCCTGCTGAGTTCATCCAGCATTTTGTGTGTGTCACTTATGATTCTAGTAAGTTTATTCTCATATGATTTTTAGTTACTGGCATTCCAGCTTTTTGCTTAAAAGAATGAACAGTTGTGGCTTCAAGCCTCACAACAGGACTGAAGGTTCAAATAGTTACAGTGAGCGCTACATTAGTGGAGCTTCTGACCTTTGATGAAGTTCTGCCTGCCTTTTCATAAAGATGTGAAAGATACCGGCGTGAATAAAATTTTGTACAGTGTAATTAGAAGATGCTGCTTTTTTTCTGTTGCTTCGGTCAACATTTCTTTTAGAACTAACACTACAAAGAAACGTATTATCCAGTTAATTATCTCCTGGGACCATTACACTTGCAAATGAAAAACAGGGCTGCTTTTGAAAAGTAATTAATTCGACTGATCCTTTGACATAAATGTTACAACACAAAGGAGCTTTTCTCTCTTCTAACATTTCTGCATTTCGTCTGCAGTTACTTTAAGCGTACGAAAATTAGTATTAATAATTGAAGTCTCAATGGCTAGTAAATAAATTGATTAGAAACATTAGTATCAAATATCCTGATGAAGGATCTCGGCGTGAAACGTTGACTGTTTACTCTTCTATAGATGCTGCCTGTCCTGCTGAGTTCATCTAGCATTTTGCATGTGAACCTTTTATTTTGACAAGCACGGTCACAGAAAGCAAAGTGAAAATTAAAACTGTACTCAGTCAAACATGGATAAAGTGAAAGAATGGCTTGTTCCAAAAACATAAGATGGCAAGTTTTGAAAGGTGTATCAAGTGTATATGAAAGAAATGTTCATGCAATGAAGTTGGGGATAAGTTTTGAAATTACCTCTCTGCAGTCTTTCCTCTGCATCTGCAGCCTGTTTCAGGGCTTGCTCCTCAGTGACAGTAACATAGGCATTCAAAACTTTTGTTTTCCTGATTAAAGACAGACATCTCTGGCACAGCTCAGTCGGACTAATTCGCCCTTGCCTTAAAGCTAGGGAAACCTACAATTTTAATAATACATGTTAATAGGCTACATTAACCTTACATATTAACATGGATAGGATAAGAAAACACCATCTAAAAGCTTAATTTTCTTCTATCCAATGAGGTTTCATAGCAGCCATTTCCCAAAAAGGTTTTTATTTAAGTCCCCAGCATTCTATCATTACATATACAAATTTTAAAGTGGATAATTTTAGATTTCTTAAAAAGGGGGAAATTGGCCATGAGGCCCATCATTTAGACAGAGACATAGAACAGTACAACACAGGAGCAGGCCATTCAGTCCACAATGTTGTGCCAAACCAGCATGTATTTGCCTCTGCCACCATACCAGGCAGCGCATTCCAGGCATCTGTGAGTGAAAAGCTTACCCCTCACTACCCCTTTGAACCCTAAGCTTTCTCAGCTTGAATGCATACCCTCTGGTCTGAGACAGTTCAACTCTTAGAAACCAGACTGTCCTTGTCTACTCTATCCATGCCTCTCGTAATCTTATAAGCCTCTATCAGATCTCCCCTCAGCCTCCACTTGCTCTGGAGAAAACAACCCAAGTTTATCCAGCCTCTCAAAACCAGGCAGAATAAGCCCATAACAAATCCAGCAGCTTGTGTGATTTGTTGCGTAACAACAACCTTGAGTGCACTCAACGATGATGCATTCACATTCATAAAGGAGAATTTCCAGCCATTTGAATTTTAAAAACAAAGCTGCAGCTCATATCCTGAGATGAAGCCTTACGAGTTCTAGATTCTCCAGGTAGGAGAAATAACCTTTATGCATCAATCCTGTCAGTTGCTTACAGATTCTTATGCTGCAATATAATTACACTTGTCTTGTAAACCTCTGCGAGTATGGGCCACTCTCAATTTCTCAGTGAAGGACAATTCCTCAACCAGAAAACAAGCAAGAGAAGCGGTACTGCTTTCTGCGGACACAGAACTTGTCTCTATGTGATCGCATCCGATTCTGAAAATGGGTACTCATAAAATCTCTGTACAATTCTGGGGGATGCGTCAGAGGAGGGGACGCGGGCAGGGTGAAGAGGGAATCGGACAGAGACAGTGGGGAGAGGTGTTGGATTGGAGGAATACTAGGGCGGTGAGAGATTTTCTCGTTCGGTGAACGAGGAACGGGGAAGTGCAGTTGTTGCGAGCGGCTGATCCGGCCCCAGCGACGATGGGGTGAAGAGCGGCGGAGTGTGGACGCTCACCTCCCGCAGATTCCAGCCTCTCATCGTCACCATCCACCTTCTCACCAACCGGTTCCTATGACCGCCGCCATGCAGGTTGCTTGTCAGGAACCCGGCAACAACGACTCCGCTGATTGGACGCGGCCCGTAGGAAGTGGTGTTTGATTGGATGTCTGCTGGAGGTCACTGAGGTCGAGGAAGTGGGTACAGGAAGCTCGGTGTTAGGTCAAGAGATAGGACCGAGACAGACTTTAACAGTGCAGACACTGAACACGGTTATCGGCTTTACACTACACCTAGAACTTGTGAGCTTCTGTATAAAGTCTGCTGCGAAAGTCTATTGTTGGGAATTTCAGTTTAGACAAGTGGTTGTGTAAGTGATCACTGGTAAATCCTGCGTTTGTTATACCTACAATTTCACAGTTTGGTTACGTCCCTCATCATGTTGCATTTTGTGAGTAGAAAAGTTGGTAGTGGATCTTTAGGCACGCCAGCAAGAATCGGAGGAAATGTTTTAATCCAGTGTTTTTGTAGAAAGATTACCACTTCTTCACGCAGGCAGACAGTAATGCCAGCCTGGGTGATAGATAAGTATGGGAATAACAGTATGCTGCGTTTGACAAAAAATTCTCCCTTTCCAATCATACACTACCCCAATGAAGTTATAATAAAAGTTCATGCTTGCAGCTTAAATCCTATTGACATTTTCATGAGAAGTAAGTTCATGTTTTTATGGTAAAGTTAAAAATGTTAATTATCTTAGAATGGTTTATGTTACAAATGTGCCTATTATTGTAAATTTGGACATGGTGAAACTTAGAATATTTTGGGGTGGGTCTGTTCTATACTTTTAAACTTCTTTAATATTTTGGCAAATCATGGTAATCATACAGTAAGGGTCATACTGTGTAAGCAAACTGATGTGTGTCAATATAATTAATATTTGCCAGTATAATTTGTAAATGATCAATGTTTTTCATGAAAATGGTTGCTGTTAAGTTATTTTTTCCGTTTCTGTTCTTGTTTGTGGCTTGTCAGGTAAAAAAAAACAGAATCCAACACAACATTAAAATAGTGCTTGCAGCCCAGCTTTTCTATCTCCTTGTCTTATCATCTCTGCTTGCTACCAAGCCAATTAACTGAACATTAATGAAAGCCTGAGTGTGAAGGTAATTTGGGGCTGATGCAATTACTGATGTGTAGGGAGATTGATGGCCCATGGAGTATTGCAAGAATTGGAAAGTGCTGAACTGTAATTGAGTATTTTCATAAAACTGAACTTGTTTCAATTTAACATTTCTGAGAGTGGCTGCGTTTGATTGTTATGACGAATGTTTGCTATTGAGAAATAATTTTTGCTGTAGATTTCTTTTGTTGTCATCTCCCTAACTCCGCACTGCCTTCGCCTGATAGGCAAGCAGTAATATGATCACGATTCGGCTACAGAAATATTTTTAATCCATAAAGTAGCTAATATGAAGCTGACTGAATATGGTGTGTACCTAAGAGAGTGGAATATAGTTATGGAGTAAAAAAAGCAAGGAAACAGGCCTTTTAGCCCAACTGGACCATGCTGGCCACAGCATCCTCCCTGCTAGTCCTGATTGTCTAACACTACCCTCTTGACGCCTCTCTCCTCCATGTACCTATCCAAACGCTTTCTCAGTGCTGCAGTTCCATCTGCCGCAAACACTTCCTCTGGCAGCTCATCCAAGTACTCACTACCCTCTCAGTTACCTCTCAGTTCTCTTTTAAATCTCTCCCTTCTTATTGTTTGCCCTCTAGTTTTGAGACTCCCCAACCCTGAGGAAAAGCCAATGGCTGTCCATCGTATGGATACCTTCATGATTTTATAAACTTCCACGAGGTCACCGTTCATTTTCCCGCCCTCCAAGGAATAAAACCTCTCTCTACAACTCGGGCTCCTCTGTAATTCTTTTCTGCGTCCTCTCCAGCTTGTCGATGTTTATCCTATAGCGGAGGACCAAAACTAGGCACGATCCTCGCAAGTATAACCTCACTAACTACTTGCATAATTACAGCATAAAGTCTCTACTCCTAAATTCGTCACCCTGACTGATGAAGGCCAGCATGCTTAACACCATCCTCACCACTTTTAGCGAACTGTGCACTTGTACTCCCAGAGTCCCTCCACAACACTCTGCAAGTCCTACCCTGTTTTGACTGTCTAAAATGTATCACCTCACATTATTCTAAGCTGGCATGGGATCCAGGGAAGTTTGGCCAGGTGGATTCAGAATTGCCTTGCCTGCAGAAGGCAGAGGGTTATGATGGAGGGAGTACATTCGGATTGGAGGGTTGTGATTAGTGGTGTCCCACAAGGATCTGTTCTGGGACCTCTACTTTTTGTGATTTTTATTAACGACTTGGATGTGGGGGTAGAAGGGTGGGTTGGCAAGTCTGCAGATGAAACAAAGGTTGGTGGTGTTGTAGATACTGTAGGGAATTGTCGAAGATTGCAGAGAGACATTGATAGGATGCAGAAGTGGGCTGAGAAGTGGCAGATGGAGTTCAACCCAGAGAAGTGTGAGGTGGTACACTTTGGAAGGACAAACTCCAAGGCAGAGTACAAAGTAAATGGCAGGATACTTGGTAGTGTGGAGGAACAGAGAGATCTGGGGGTATATGTCCACAGATCCCTGAAAGTTGCCTCACAGGTAGATAGGGTAGTTAAGAAATATTATGGGGTGTTAGCTTTCATAAGTCGAGGGATAGAGTTTAAGGGACACGATGTAATGATGCAGCTCTATAAAACTCTAGTTAGGCCACACTTGGAGTGCTGTGCCCAGTTCTGGTTGCCTGTAGGAAGGATGTGGAAGCATTGGAAAGGGTACAGAGGAGATTTACCAGGATGCTGCCTGGTTTAGAGAGTATGGATTATGATCAGAGATTAAGGGAGCTAGGGTTTTACTCTGGAGAGAAGGAGGGTGAGAGGAGACATGATAGAGGTATACAAGATATTAAGAGGAATCGATAGAGTGGACAGCCAGTGCCTCTTTCCCAGGGCACCACTGCTCAGTACAAGAGGACATGGTTTTAAGGTAAGGGGAGGGAAGTTCAAGGGGGATATTAGAGGAAGGTTTTTATACTCAGAGAGTGGTTGGTGCGCAGAATGCACTGCCTGAGTCGGTGGTGGAGGCAGATACACTAGTGAAATTTAAGAGACTACTAGACAGGTATATGGAGGAATTTAAGGTGGGGGGGGAAGATATGCAGGAGGCAGGGTTTAAGGGTGGGCACAACATTGTGGGCCGAAGGGCCTGTACTGTGCTATATTGTTCTATGTTCTATGAAATCCATTTGCCATTCCTCAGTCCATCTCCCTAACTGATCAAGATCTCTGTATTCATTATAGAGGTCCTGATCACTATCAACAAGATTCCACAACCCCCCCCCCCCCACACACACACATGAATTTAGTATCGTCAACAAACTTGCTAATTTTGCCATGAACATTCAAATCCAAATGATTACGCACAAGATGAATAACAGCAGTCCCACCACTGACTCCTGAGGGATCCCAATTCTGAATCCACCTCGCCAGTTTCCCAAACCCCGTGTGACCTGATCTTCCAGGTCAGCCTGACCTGCAGGACATCGTCAGAGGCCTTACTGAAGCCTACCTAGACAGCATCCACATCCTCACCTTCTTATATCCCCTTAGTTACCTCTTTGGAAAACTCCAACAGATTTGTCAGACGTGATCTCTCACGCACTAAACCATGCTGGCTATTCCTGATTAGGCCTTCATTATCTAAGTGATGGTAGACCTTGTCTCTGTGATTTCCCTTTAATACCTTCCCCCGCAACTGAAGTCAGGCTTTTGTGGCCTGTCCTTGCTAGACGACATGAACAATGGAACAACTTTAGCTCCTTCTTGGCTTTCAACCAAATTTGGTATCTTTTACTGTCTGAAATTTCAGAAATTGTGTTTAGATTTTTCTGGATTTCGGAAGGTAAAGGGGTGTCTGGGCTGCTGTAAGAAGTGAGCGATGTCTCTGTGACATGGTGTCTGTTATTACCCAGATTGTGTAAGCAACTCCCAAGTCAGATTGTAACTCTGCTCTTCAAATCCTGTTGGAGTACAAGTGGAACCCATTGTCTTCCCAAAATAGTTGTGTTACAGGAAGCAAGTTTCTACTAGTGCTTTGTAAGGTGAGAGCCAAATGGCCCTACAAGCTTACTACTGGCTTTGGTGTAGACAGTTCATCTAGGGAGAATTCTACTCAGTGTTTCATTTCTCTTGCTAGTGTTACAACGTGGAGGGAAGAAGGAGACTTGCTCGGCCTTTGTATTATCTCAAGGTTGTTTGTCTTGGATGATACTGTTTATATTGTGAATACTGATTGAACAAGCAGGTACATAGAAACTCTCTTCCACAGTTGATATTTGAACTCAGCTCAATTGTTAATCTTAAATCTGAGGATGACTAACTGTAGTTAGTGAAAGCTACATAGTAATTATGGGTGCAAAAGAGTTCAGGCCAGACAAGGAGTAAAATGACCAGTTGCTGTTCTTGCACTCAGTGGAAACTTGGAAAAATTTCATTCCCTATGTTGAAAAAGAGAATAATGCCTGCGGCTATCACTTCTTCTCACTCCACCCTTTCTCTAATCCATGTGTCAGTTTTGGGCTTAATGCTTGTTCCTCTGTGCTGTGTCAGTGTTCCATTAAACAGTCTCAATTCAAATCTATAAGATTAAAAGGACAACTTAATTTTCAGAAAATAACAATTTTCACACTTGATTCAAGCTATGTCGTGCATTACATTGTTCCAATGCCTTTCGGTGAAAGAGTCTGATTACTGATTGAAATTTTGTTTTACTTTTCCTCAAATGAATTCTTAATTTGCATCATGATTGCAACTGATGCCTGGGGTTTTTGCTGAGTCTCTTTGCCATTACCAACAGTCTGTGTGTTCATTGTGTCTTAAAGATGGTTATGGTGCTACTGCGCTAAGAGTGAAACGTGACCCCTTACATTTAAAATCTACTGGGAGTGAATTTCCTTTGATTTTGGGTCGTGATGTCTCTGGTGTCATCATGGAAACTGGACTGGATGTATCTTATTTTAAACCTGGAGATCAGGTAGCTGCTGGATTTTGTTTCTTGATATGCCTGAGAGAATGTTGTGTCTGAGCACAACAACATTGGTTATATTTTTTCTTGACCTACATTATAAAAGGGATATGGGGGACAGAGAGAACTTGCATTTTCATAGTGCCTTTCATGACCCCTAGATGTGACAAGACTGCTTCACAGCCAATTAAGTATGTTTTTGGTGCAGGTTACTCGAACAGCAATGAGATAATAATGATTTAATCTGTTTCAGTGAAGAAGGTTTTAAATGAATATCATTTAACACTCTTTATAATGATAAGTCTTTCATTTCCAGAATCATTTCCATGAACCTGCTTTGAACCCTTTCCAATATCAGCATATCCTCATATCTTTTCTTAGATGAGGGGCCCAAAACTGCTCACAATACTGCCAGTGAGGCCTCACCAGCGCCTTATACAGCCTCAGCATTACATCCTTGCTTTTATATTTTAGTCCTCTTGAAATGGATGCTAACTTTGCATTTGCCTTTCTCACCGCAGACTCAACCTGCAAGTTAACCTTCAGGGAATCCTGCACAAGCACTCCCAAGTCCTGTTGCACCTTGAATTTTTGAAACTTCTCCCCATTTGGAAACGGGTCTACGCCTTTATTGCTTCCACCAAAGTTCATGACTGTACATTTCCCGACTCTGTATTCCATCTGCCTCTTCTTTGCCTGTTCTCCCAATCTGTCCAAGTCCTGCCACAGCCCCCTGCTTCCTCAACACTACCTGCCTCTTCACCTGTATTTGTATTGGCCGTAAACTTGGCCACAAAGCCATCGATTCTGTCAGCCAAATCATTGACATTCAATGTAAAAAGAAGCAGTCACAATGCTGACCCCTGTGGGGCACCTCTTGTCATCAGCAGCCAATCAGAAAAGGCTCCCTTTATTCCCACTCTTTGCCTCCTCTTTGATTATGCTGGCTGCTTACCTGAGGTAATGTGAGTCCATGGAGAAGGGTCTGGTGTCCGTGATGTGCTGAGCCGTGTCCACAACTTTGCAGAGCAGTTGCCATACCAACCCACGGTGCATCTGGACGGCTACTTGATAAAGATCTGTGAACGTCTGCAGGGACGTAACAAATTTCCTCGATGAGGAAGTCAAAGTGCTGTTGAGCTTTCTTAGTCATGGTTTCTGTATAGTTGGACCAGGACAGATAGTGTTCACTACGAGGAACCTGAGGCTCTCGAGCTTCTCGACCTCAGCACAGTTGGCGTAAAGAGCCCCGCCCCCACTCCACAGCTTCCTGAAGTCAATGGCCAACTCTTCTGTTTCGTGGACGTTATGGTGCGTCATGGCTCCACGTTATTCACCTATCTTCTTCCTCCTCGTTATTCGAGATACTGACCCCTACAGCGGTATCATCTGCAAACTCGTGGATGGGGTTAGGACAGAATGGCCACACAGTCGTCAGTGTATCGGGAATGGAGTGTGGAGCTGAGGACACAGCCTTGCGGGGCACTGGCGTTGTAAATGATCGCACCACCTCTGCCTGTCCTGACTGATTGCAGTCTATTGGTCCGGGACTGAGGGGCCCAGTTGCAAATGGCGCTGTTGACTCCCAGATCTGGGAGACCGGAGATGATTTTGTTTGGCAACGGGAGTACTGAAGGAGGAGCTGTAGTCAATAAATAGTAGTCTAATACGGGTGACTTTATTGTCCAGATGCTCCGGAGACGAGTGTAGGACCAGGGGAGATGATGTTCTCCGTTGGCTTTTTACAGCAGTAAGGGAGTTGCAGATGGTCCAGATTGTCTGGAAGGGTGGAGTTAATGTGTGTCACGACCTTTCTCTCAAAGCACTTCCTGGTGCACCGTCGGGTAGTAGTCATTAAGGCGCGTTATCTGAAGTACCAGGACAACAATAGTCTTCTTAAAGAATGTCTGAACCTTATATTGAAGCTGACCCTCAAACAGGATCTAAGGACACAGCCAAGGGCACCATCAGGGGCCATGCTGGAAATTTGAAATACAGGCAGAAAGTATTTGAAAGACCTGAGTTAATTTACACAAATGGTGAGACAGTTAATGTTTCTGGTCAATCACGCACTGACATGAATGGTGGGAATTAGGAGTGGGTGTAATCCATCACCACTGTTCTGATGAACGGACTTCAACTTGAAATATTAATTCTGTTTTTCCTTACACAGACACTGTCTAGACTACTGAGTTTTTCCCAGTATGTTCTGCTTTTATTTTCAGATTCTCAGTTTCAGGTCAAGAGTAGGCTCTGTGGATATTTGCAAAACATTTTGTAAGTGATACATACTGTACTGAGGATGGTATATACTAAGTGTAACAATACTTCAACAGTAAACAGTTGATCGTAATATGCTTTGGGACATCTTGATGTCATGAAAGGCAGAATAAAAATGCTTTCACTTTACAGATTTTAGTGTCATAAAATATTTGCTGCCTTTGGATATGTTCTGGTTTATCATCATGGGCATACATACCCAGGGTATAAATGCTGGGAAAATGAACCTTTTGCAGAAGCACAGGATGTGACAATTTCTCTGTCAATTACGGATGCCTATTTCTGCCTCATTATGCTTGTCAAAGCTTCGCTCTGTTAATGGAATTAAGGCAGTGTGAGTTGCCGCTGATAATTTTCACAGAATCTCACAAAAGCAATTTCAGATAGATTCTTTGCTTCTGTTTCAGGTGTGGGCAGCTGTTCCGCCCTGGAAACAGGGAACGCTGGCAGAATTTGTGGTAGCAAGTGCAAATGAGGTAAGATGATCGATTTGTCATGTGGAATGGTCATATACACACGGTTGTCTCTTTAGTACGTACCTCTTGTGGCTAAAGAGCGACCACTGAGCGAATGTTCCTGGTCTTCTGCTGCTGTAGTCCATCTGCTTCAAGGTTTGGTGTGTTGTGCATTCAGAGACGCTTTTCCACACAACACTGTTGTAACGCTTGTTTATTTCAGTTATTGTTGCTTTCCTGTCAGATTGAACTAGGCCGGCCTTTCCCCTTTGACCTCTCTCATTAACAAGAAGTTTCAGCCACAGAACTGCTGCTCACCGGGTTTTTTAAAAAATCGCACCACTCTCTGTAAACGTGTGTGAAAATCCCAGAAGATCAGCAATTTCTGAGATATTCAAACCTTACCGTCTGGCATCAACAATCATCCCACAGTCAAAGTCACTTAGATCACATTTCTTCCCCATTCTGATGTTTGGCCTGAACAACGACTGAGCCTCTAGACCACGCCTGCGTGCTTCTGTGCATGAATTGGTGCCACGTGATTGGCTGATTAGATACCTGCGTTAACGAGCAGGTGTGCAGATGTACCTAATTAAGTGGCTCGCCATTTAATTGATTGCAGTTCCCACCCAACAGTTATGCAGTCTTAAAGGCTCCAGGACATCCCGAAAGGCCGGGGCAAATCTTGTTGGCCCAGCTCTGTGAGCTCATGCCCACATGTACCTGGCCATGATGCAGACTGTCTACCTTTCTGGCTTGAAGCACCTTGGACTCCAGAGGTGTACTCTGAGCAATAGCAGAGCCACCAATCCCCAGAACTCCCTTGAAAGGTAAAACACCAGGCAGCTCCCCCATCTGCAGCTCTGAATTCTCAAATATTCCCGAACTTTTCAGGAAGTCTAAAGTGGATCAAACATTTTCAGAATAAAAAGTAACAGTACCTAAAAATTAAAAAGCTAAAATTAAAAACTATGCAAAGATTACTTAAAAATGAACTTGTCTTGTCCTTTGTGCAATTCTACAATCCCTACTGTAGTCAGTAGACTCAAGCCTAACCTGGTTCTGTGTGGAACACTGCCAGTTACCAGCAAAATCTGGGACAATTTACAAGAATGTAATAGGGCATCTGATCCTGTGATGATTTGTGCTGGGAGATTTCCCCTGAGGCTGACGCTAATCTACATCTGTGGCCTTTAATTGGCATGGCTGTTTCATTTTAAACTCCAAGGTAGAGTTTGTGTAACAACTACAGTTCCACTAATTAAGCATAATCATTAGTAATCTGAACAATGCAATATTTATATTTGAGGAGATGACCCTTTGCCCCAGTTCACTTGGTGCAATGACACTTCAGTTGAAACACTTTAATAGATTCTGCCTGACGGTTGGAGTTCCTCCGGTATTTTGTGTGTGTTGTTGTGAATTTGCTCGACAAGCTTTCATGTTTAAAACTTGGTTCACTCTTCTCACCCGAGGGTTTGTTCTCATTAGGTGTCCCATAAGCCAAAAGCTCTCGGTCACAGTGAAGCTGCAGCTTTACCCTACGTGGCTCTGACAACGTGGTCGGCCCTGGTGAATACTGGAGGACTGAACAAAGATAACTGCAGAGGGAAACGGTAATGTCGGCTTCGTTCTTCGTGTGTGGTAAATGGCATGTTTCCTGCTGCTTTTGGAGCATACAGCTGAGGGCTGAAATCCACTGCAGGTAGAGGCCACATCGACAGTGAGTGCTGAAACTGGAAAGTAGCATCCATTATCAAGGACCACACCCCCACCACCGCCCAATGCCATGCTCCCTTCTCGCTGCTGCCCTCAGGAATGAGGTACAGGAGCCTCAAGTCCCACACTACCAGGTTCAGGATAGTTATTACCCCTCAACCATCAGGCCCTTGAACCAGCGTGGATAACTTCACTCACCCAACAGTGAACTGATTCCACAACCTATCCACTCATTTTCAGGGACTCTATATCTCATGTTCTCAATACATTTATTTATTATTTTGTTCTTTTTTTATATTTGCACGGTTTGTTGTCTTTTGCATATTAGTTATGTGACCGTCTTTGTTTTGTGCAATTCTTCATTGATTATATTGTGTTTCTTTGTTCAATGGATTCTGGTTAATTGGGACACATCAGGACTGCTGCATTTTGACTGAATTAAATGGCTGCCCCAATTAGCCGACATTTCATGGAAATAGTTAAAAAGATATAAAGAAGACAAACTGCTGTTTAACTGCAAAAATTATGTATTTAAATGAAATACAGAACAAATTAAAACACTATCAATGCTACTACAGTACTATTTGACTGTGTATTAGTTCCTAATAGTTAACGAAGTAGGTTATCGTGTTCTTTTGATTGACTGTGAATGAACAAACACAGACACCTAGTCCTGACGAAGGGTCTCAGCCCGAAACATTGACTGTTCGTTTCCACGGATGCTGCCCGACCTGCTGAGTTCCTCCAGCGTGTTGTGCGCAGTGCAGATAATGGACTGCCTTCACATAATGCTACTGACGATTACATCCTCCAAATCTTCATTCTCATCATAACATTCAAGATGATTGTTGATTTTACTATGTCAGCAAATTAGGAGCTTCAAATTCTTTGCAGGACCTAACTTGTTGAAGTAGTGAAATTGTTTCATTTTCACACTGCCTCTTTCTGAATGCTGGAAACTGCAGTAGCAAAACAGTTCTGAATTGTTTTATTTCTTACTTATTGCCAACTATCAGTGACAACAATCACTGCTTTTTGAACACAAACGCACACAATGGACGCTATAAAAAACACTTCGCGACCATACCAGTGCAGGTGTCTGACGCTAGTTAGAAACTGTTCGGCAATGGTCTCCTGTCCGATTAAGCAGCATAGTGTCCCAATGAAATGAAGGGAATCCTGGCCTTTTTCTCTATTTATTTTTGTTCTTTATGAGTTGTCCCAAATAAGAGGCTGTCCTGATTAACCGATGGCCCAGGTAACTGGAATCGGTTAATCGGTTATTTCCTGTGAATGCCTGCAAGAAAATTAATCTCAGGCAGCATACGATGATACATATGTACTTTGGTGATGAATTTATTTTGAACTTTTGGACTTTGAACATGGATTATCAGCTGGTTTTGAGGTGTGGCCTGAAGGGAAAGATATTTTAACAGAGGATATGGATAATTTAAGGCCTGACCTCAAGGTAGCACGTAAATTCAACTGACAATATGTGTTGCTTGTCATTGTCTGTGAGATCAAATACAGCAGGTGGACAACTTGTTGGGGATGTTGCTGCCTTTCATGGATTCTTGCAGTGCAGCCAAGGCCTTTTGGTTCATCCTTGCCTATGCTGCCCAGCTCCTCCTGTATCTCTGATTTTTCTTTCAGAGACTTGCAATTGGAAACCAGCCAGTAGGCATCTTTGAGCTCTAGGTAACTGTGTGGATAGCAGGCCAAGGGGCTAATCTACTCACTTTACACCTACGATTGTGCGGCTAAGTACAACTCCAACACCGTATTCAAGTTTGCTGACGACACCACTATTGTGGGCCATATCAGAGATGGCGATGAATGCGGGAAGGAGATTGAAAATCTGGCTGAGTGGTGTCCTAATAACAACCACTCACTCAATGTTAGCAAGACCAAGGAACTGATTGCGGACTTCCGGAGAGGGAAACCAGGGATCCACGAGCCAGTCTTCATCGGACGATCAGAGGTGGAGAGGGTCAATAACTTTAAATCCCTGGCTCTCACTATCTCAGAGGACCTGTCCTGGACCCATCATATAAATATAATTGGAAAGAAAGCACAACAGTGCCTCTACTTCCTTAGGACTCTGCAAAGGTTCTCATGTTATCAAAGACCTTGACAAACTTCTATAGATGTCGAATAAACTCTTCTCGGCCTTCCAGCTGGGTACATATATCGATTATAACAGATATTTTGATACCAAACTCTGCCACCTTCATCAGGGATGATGCCTGGGCATGTGCAGACCAATGGTATTTATACCTCCTCCTGATTGGTAGCTCTCATCCAATCAGGTTTCCAATCTTCCACCTTGTTTTCAATTGAATTCCAGTTCTTACTGAGAGCAAGACCTTTGCCTTTGCTAAAATTCTTTTCCTCTAGTTTTATTTCAATGGCTTCCTTTACCAGGCAGTCCCAGAAACCATTGGGGTGGCACGGTGGTTTTGTACCATTGGAGTCAAACCTACGGCAGTTGCAAATGCTATCTCCTGCCCCTAACCCAAATGGATATACCTCCTGTGCTCCTTAATATGCATTTCCACTGTGCGTTCCATCTGGACATTCCAATACAACGGAAACCTGACGGTGGCCTTGGACATGGTGTCTATGGGAAATGCACTCACACGAACTTGTACCTCAACAATAACAGCCTCCGTCATGCCTCCCGATGTACAGCAGTTCTTTCTACTTGGATTAACCGTGTGGAAACTATTTCAGATCCAGAGAGTCTCCCTGAGGAAATAAGATGATTACACACAACATTCCTACAGAATGGCTACAAGGTGAAGGAAATCAGTCGGGCCCTTAAAGGAACCAATGGAAATCCAGGAAACCTAAAGAATGTGGAAGAATCCGTCACTACCGCCTGACTTCCCTATATTTCCTTGGTTTCTGGAAGGACGGCCAAGATCCTGAGGAAATACCAGATTAATACCATCCGCAAATCCATGAAGAAGCTCACGCAGGCCAGAGATGACCTGGGACTCGGGTCAGTTGGAGTTTACAGGGTTCCCTGGGAATGTGGAGTAGTGTATGTTATCTAAGCGGGACGTGTGATGGAAACACATATCGTGGAGCACAGGAGGTGTACCTATTTGGGTCACCCAGAGAAATTGCTGGTAGCAGAACATTGCATTCGCGATGGCCATAGTAGTAACTACAATAGCACACAAAACTACCATGCCACACCAATGGTTTTTGGGACCGCCTGGTAAAGGAAGCCATTGAAATAAAACTAGAGAAAAAATACTTTAACAAAGATGAAGGTCTCACTTTGAGAAAAAACTGGAATTCAATTGTAAACAAGGTGGGAGAACGGAAAACTGATTGAATGAGCACTAATCATTCGGGAGTTGGACTATGGGGGTGTGAATACCATCGAACTAGACATGCCCAGGCATCACCATCCCTGACAAAGACGGTGGAGTTTGTCACTGAAACGTTGGTTATAATCGATACCCGTACCCGGCTGGAAGCCCAAGAAGAGTTTATTTGTCGTACATGCTGGGAAAGCACCAGATCCTTTTTTCTACAGATGTGAGGTGGAAAGTGTGCTGACTGGCTGCTTTATGGCCTGGTATGGAACACCAATGTCTTTGAGTGGAAAATCCTACAAAAGGTAGTGGATTTGGCCCAGGCCGTGCTCTTTTCTCGCTGCTGCCATCAGGTAGAAGGTACAAGTGCCTCAGGATTTGCAGCACCAGCTTCAAGAACAGTTACTACCCCTCAACCATCAGGCTCTTGAACAAAAGAGGACAACTATACTCACCTATTGAGATGTTCCCACAACCAATGATCTCACTTTAAGGTGCTACTTCGTGTTCTCATTATTTATTCCTATTTATTCATATTTACATTTGCACAGTTTGTTACCTTCTATGCTCTTGCTCTTTCAATGATCCTGTTTACAGTTACTATTCTATAGATTCCCTGAGTATGCCCGCAGGAAAAGGGATCTCGGCGTTGTATGTGGAGACATGCATGTACTTGGAAAATAAATTGTTACTTCGTACTTTTGAAGAAGAAACCCGGTGTGCAAATAAAAATACTGAGAACCTGAATTATAAAGAGTCCTTGCAAGTGATTCTGAACTACAGACTCCGTTTCAAGGCAACACGTACAACATGCTGGAGGAACTCAGCCGGTCGGGCAGCATCCGTGGTAACGAGCAGTCAACGTTTCGGGTCGAGACCTTTCGTCTTGCTTCATTGGCATGTGGCACAGGTAGCAGTCCTGAGATCACAACCCTGGAGGTCCTGTCCTTTAACTTAGCACCAAACTCCCTGGGGAGGATCTTGTCACCCTTCCTACTCAAGTCATTGGTATTGACCGGGGACTACAACCTCTGTCTTCTCACCCTTCCACTTCAGAATGCTATGGACTCCATCCAAGTCCGGGAGGCAAGATACTGTCTGGAATACTGTTTTTGTCCACTGAACACCCTAACCATTGAATTCCCTATCACTACAGCTGGCCTCTTCTCTCCTTTTCTGAGCCACTGAGCTAGACTTGGCACTGGACACTTGGCTTTCCACTGCTACGTTATCCCTCCATCTGTATCCAAAGCATCTGTCATTGAGGGGAACAACCACTGGGGTACTCTGCACTGACTGCCTATTCCCCTTCCCCTCCTGACATTCGCCCACTTATCCGTGTCCTACCTTTCTATATCGCCTGTCTATCAACCTCTCAGCCTCACGAATGATCTGGTGTTCATCCAGTTCCAGCTCCAATTCCTTAGCACAGTCTGCATGAAGCTGCAGCTGGATGAACTTCTTGTGGGTCGATTCGTCTGGAGGTGCCCCACATCTTACGGGAGAAACGTTCCACTTTCCACTATCCAGCCTGGCATTCCCATTGCTCTGGCTGTGCAGAAAAAAAGGAAAGAAAACTACGTGAAAAGTCTAGCCACTTCTTGCTGCAGCCCCCACCACCACCCGCCCCCCCACTCTAACACTGGTCCACTCCCACAATGGCCGCTCCACTCAAACCTAACTCCATTTTGTTGGCCCCTACCCCACGATCTGTGATGCGCAGGATGTGATGTCTCATCTGCCCTGCTCATTGTTTTAAACATACGATAATAAATTCACTTTGAACTTCAATGGATTTCAACAACTTTGAAACAGATTCAAGCATCAGAGTACACTATGTAGTTTTGAACAACATGTTGTTACACAGACAATGGTTAACATTCATCATCCTCTGGTTTATGTGTGTGCTGGTAGTAGGAGACAGCAAATGGATCTGATTGATCTCTGTATTTCCTAGCAACTACAATCATCCGGGCAGGATTAGGCCCAAGAGAATCCTTTGAAATTAGATTCAATTGTCTGAATTGGGTAAGGTAGAAAAATTATATTAAAATGTAGTTTAGATATATGAAAATTGTCTCAGTCTTTGAAATTAGATTCAATTGTCTGAATTGGGTAAGGTAGAAAAATTATATTAAAATGTAGTTTAGATATATGAAAATTGTCTCAGTATTGCAGGTAAATAAATTTGCAATAATCTGCACTTTAGTGTTTAATTAAAAAAACCTTGCTGTGTACTTAATAGTACTCCAAAATCAACATAGTTTCACTTTGTCTCTGCCAGAAAACAGTTCCTTTTCAATGATTATTGTTGAAATGGTAGAACTAATTGTATTATTGCATACACATTAATAAACCCTGTACCAAAACCACACAAAGCAGTAGCATTTAAGATATGGTTCAAGTGCACCATAAAGAAAGAGCTGGATAGACATTGCAGAACATTTAAAGTCTAGTTTTTTTTTACTGTAAAATTACTACTTTGAATCCTCTTGAGGTCATTTTGAAGTTCCCTGACAATTTTCTCCTTACTCCCATCTCACCTCTGTTCATTTTCTAAATATCCACTTCTGGTACTGAATTTTATATGATGGGAATGTGAAATCATAAAACTTAATCCCACCAAAATTATAAAGTATAATCCCACTAATCCACCAAAATTATAAAATGTAATCCCACTAATCCAGAGTCAGCAGTTGTTGATATTTTTCCCAGTATGTGTGAATTAGGGACTACCTTAGAAACAGCTTAGCCACAAAGCATAATATTTTTCTAAATTATCAGTATTCGGAGGTATCATTAACTGGAAATTTAATCTAATCTCTGAACTGACTCTATGGCCAACAGACTCACTTTCAAGCAGTCTTTGCAACTCATGTTCTCAGTATCTTTTTAAATTTGTAGTTAGTCTTCTTTTGCACGTTGGTTGTTTAGTAATCTTTTTTTATGTATAGCTTTTCATGATTTTTTTTTCGCTTTCCTGTAAATACCTGCGAGAGGATGAGTCGCAAGGTAGTATATGGAAACTGTGGTAATTTTGAAATATCTTTAACAATTCTTCACGTTTTTGTGTAACTGGGAGGTTCGTAAGTGATTACTGCAAACGTTTCGAACGCAACGCAATTTCATGCAAGACCATTAACATTCAAGAGTTCCAGAAATGTTGAATGTGTTGTTTATTGGTTTTTGTAATGTTTTTGAAACTTCCTCAATCTAGGGTTTTGATCCTTGGAGGATCAGGAGGAATTGGTACCTTTGCTACTCAGGTAAGTGAATGTTATTAACTTGTTTTATTTATTCTCAATTCTTGTATTGATTGTAATGATTGTACTTATTATATTCTAGTTAAATTAATTGAATCATTTAATCATACAGCATGGTAACACGCCATTCAGCCCAACTTGTCCAAACCTTATCAATCTCATCTCCCAGTGCTTGATTGATTACTTTCTATGTCAAAGCAATTCCAGAGCTCCCGGAGACACTTCTTAAATGTGAGTGATCATGGCTCATGAATTTCACTGAGTTTTTTCAAGAGGTGACAAGAAGATTGATGAGGTCATGGTTCTAGGGGTTGCTTATGTGGACTTTAGCAAGGCCTTTGACCGTGTCCCACCTGGGAGACTCGTTCGGAAGGTTACATCACATGCGGTCCTTTGGTTGCAAAGTTGTCTTCACAGCAGCTCAGGTGGTAACAGTGGAGGCATGTTTTTTCAGATTCAAAGCCTGTGACCTGTGTTGTAAATTTTGGTGCTGTGTCCCTGGTTGTTTGTCACCTGTCTTAGCAATTTGGCTGAGAATGTAGTTGACAAGATGTGTAAGTTTGCAGATGACACCGACATTGGCGGTGTGTGGACAGTGAAGATGGTTACCTAAGACTACAACAAGATTTAGCTCAACTGGGAAAGTGGGCACAGTAATGGCAGATGAAATATGACTCAGACAGGTGCGAAGTGTTGCATTTTGGGAAGTTAAACCAGGATAGGGGCCCTGGAGAGTACTGTAGAACACAGCTACCTAGCGAGACAACTCCAAATTTCCTGACAGTGGCAACACAGGTAGGCGAAGTGATAATGAATCTGTTTGGCATGTTTGCCTTCATTGGCCAAGACACTGAGTACAGCCGCTGGGACATCTGTCTAGCAGCTTTATAAGTTGCTGGCAAGACCACACTTGGAGTGTTGTATGCATTTGTGGTTGCCCAGCTGAAGGAAGGATTTGATTAAGCTAGAGACGGTGCAGGAAAGATTCATAAGCTCGTTGCTGGTACTCGAGCTAGAGCTATGAGGAGAAACTGGAGAGGCTGGAGCAAAGGAGGCTGAGGAGTGAGCCGATAGGGGTTTATAAACTCATAAGGGGCATACGGTAAGGTGGGATGGGCACGTTGGTTTTCTGCAGGGTAGTGTAAAGTCAGAGTACACAGATTTAAGATGAGAGGAACAATTGCGCTGATAATTGCGAGACGCATGATGTTTTACAGGCAGCAAACAGAACTATTAATGACACGTTTTCTGGAGTATGAACACTGCAGTCTGTAGGCTGTAATTTCCCAAAGGGAGGCGTGCTTTTGAGCAGTCTGCACGAGCTGGTGTTTGCGGTATCCTGAAGGGTTTGGCGAACCGGACTCTGGCAAATGGAGGCACGGCTACGACGGCTATTGCTGGAGCAGACTTGGGGCTGGGTCGAACCAGTGGGCCTGGGCTAGAGAGAGTGAAAAATGTTTTGAATGCTGAGCCAGATGAGAAAGATCGAGGCATCAGAGTCAGCCGAAAGCTGCGCGAGGTTTACTTGCCTCAGTGCTAAACTGGCTCTACAGCCGTGGCCTGCAGGCATCAGGCTCCTGGAGGGGCTTCAATCGCCTCAGCATTGAACTGGCTCCGTGGCTGTGACCTGGAGCCCTCGTCTCCGGACTGACTGAACTCCGAACTGACTCCGTGGCTGTGACCTGCGGCCCTCGTCTCCGGACTGACTGAACTCCGAACTGACTCCGTGGCTGTGACCTGCAGCCCTCGTCTCCGGACTGACTGAACTCCGAACTGACTCCGTGGCTGTGACCTGGAGCCCTCGTCTCCGGACTGACTGAACTCCGAACTGGCTCTGTGGCTGTGACCTGCGGCCCTCGTCTCCGGACTGACTGAACTCCGAACTGGCTCTGTGGCTGTGACCTGCGGCCCTCGTCTCCGGACTGACTGAACTCCGAACTGACTCCGTGGATGTGACCTGCGGCCCTCGTCTCCGGACTGACTGAACTCCGAACTGACTCCGTGGATGTGACCTGCGGCCCTCATTTCCGGACTGACTGAACTCCGAACTGACTCCGTGGATGTGACCTGCGGCCCTCGTCTCCGGACTGACTGAACTCCGAACTGACTCCATGGCTGTGACCTGCGGCCCTCATCTCCGGACTGACTGAACTCCGAACTGGCTCCGTGGCTGTGAGCTCACTTTCATAGACCCTGTCGTTCACGCTCTCTATTATTTGTTTACTCTTTTATTATTCGCATGACTTGTTCTTTTTTATCACACAGCATGTGTTTCTACTGTCTTTGTTTCTTAATGAATTTGCTTTTGTTTCTTTGTTCATAGAAGATTAATCTCAAGGTTGTATATAATATAATGCACATACTTTGATAATAACTGTACTTCGAATTTTGATTCAAAGAGGACTTGAGGGATACGATTTCACTCAGACAATGGTGGTTAAATGAAATGAGCTACCAGAGAAAGTGGTATAGGCATGAACACTTACACTGTTTTAAAGAAAACATTTGCACATGTGTAGCGATAAGAATGATTGAAAGCAATATGGTCCAGATACATGCAGATGGGATTGGCTCAGATAATAATCTTGATTGGCATAGATAAATTGTGCTGAAGGCTCCGTTTCCATGCTGTATGACTTGCTGACTGGAAATGCTGTCAGTGACTCAGTTTAAACCGCTCTCTCAAGCGCTGCATGCCAGGTACTGTTGGGTCTATAAGATATAAGAGCAAAATTAGGCCATTTGGCTCTTTGAGTTTGCTCCACCATCTGATCGTGGCTGATCCATTTCCCTCTAACCCCATTCTTTTGCCTCCTCTCTGTAACCTTTCACAACCCGACTAATCAAGAACCTATCAACCTCCGCCTTAAATACACCCAATCACCTGGCCTCCACAGCTACCCATGGCAACGAATTCCACAGATTCATCACTCTCTGGCTAAAGAAATTCCTCCTCATCTGCATTCTAAATGGACATCCCTCCATTCTGAGGCTCAGCCCTCCAGTCCTAAACTCCCCCACCATAGGAGGCACACTTTCCACATCCACTCTATCTAGGCCTTTCAACATTTGATAGGCTTCAATGAGATCCACTTTATTCTTCTAAGTTCCAGTCAGTAAATGCCCAGCGCCACCAATTGCTCCTTATACGATAACCCTTTCATTCCCAGAATCGTCCCCTCTTAGCCCTCTTCAGTGTCAAATAAGGAGCCCGAAACTGCTCACAATACTCCAAGTGAGGCCTCACCAGTGCTTTATAAAGTCTCAGCATCATATCTGTGCTTTTATTCCTCCTACCAAAGTGCATGACCATATACTTCCCGACACTGTATTCCATCTGTCACTTCTTTGCCCATTCTCCTAATCTGTCTAAGTTCTTCTGCAGCCTCCCTATTTCCTCACAGCTTCCTGTTCCTCCAGCGATCTACGTATCATCTGCAAAATTGGCAGTAAAACCATCAATTCCATCGTCCAAATTATTGACGTACGACATAAAAAGAAATGGTCCCAACACTGACTCACGGAGCACAACACTAGTCACCATTAGCCAATCAGGAAAGGCTCCCTTTATTCCAACTCTTTGCCTCCTGCCAATCAGCCACTGCTTAATCCATGCTAGAATCTTTCCTGTTATACCATGGGCTTGAAGCTCGTTAGGTAGCTTCATGTGCGGCACCTTGTTAAAATCCAAGTACACAACATCCACCGGTTTTCCTTTGTCTATTCTGCTTGTTATTTCCTCAAAGACTTTCAATAGATTTGTCAGGCAATATTTTCCCTTCCCATGCTGACTTTGCCTAATTTATCACGTGTCTCCAAGTACCTTGAAACCACATCCATAACAATCAACTCCAACATCTTCCCAACGACAGAGGTCAGGCTAACTGGCCTATAATTTCCTTTCTTCTGTCTCCCTCCATTCTTGAAGAGTGGAGAGTGACACTTACAATTAACAGTCCTCCGGGGACCATGCTAGAATTTATTGATGCTTGAAAGATCATTATTAATGCCTCCACCATCTCTTCAGCTATTTCTTTCAGAACCTGGAGTGAACCTTGTCCCCCATTACTCCAGCATTACTTTCCAGCAGTTCAATGTCTATTCTCGCCTCTCTTTTACTTTTTATATATTTGAAAAAAACCTATCCTTGTATAGTCCACAAACATGGCCACAAAGCCATCAATTCCATCGTACAAATCTTAGGCATATAATGTGAAGTCTTTTTCATATTCCCTCTTAATCTTTTGCCCCTTACCTTTCTAGTTTCGTCTACCTCTGATAGTGGAGAAAGGTTTCCTGCAGTGTACCCTGATTATATCCCTCACCGTACTTTCTGTCTTCCAGCCATAATAATTGCATTTTACCTTTCGTCTTCCCTTCCTCTTTCTCTCAACTTGGACCATTTTGTTTTATTTTTTGTTTTCCCACATCTTTTCCTTTGAACATGCTCATATCATAACAGACTATTTTAAAGCTTCCCTGATATAAGTGCAGTATCTCTCAAGTATCCTTTATTAACCTCCCCTCCCTCACACCACCCTTACTTCTGCCACATTCAGTCTCCCTTTTTGATTTTGCTTCAGTAAAGCAGGTCCTCACTCAATTCAAATGTCAAAGGTGAAAAGGTCCTTCTGGACTTTTTCCTTTAGCTTCACTGACGCCCAAATATTGTGTAAAATATTTCATGGTTATCCATGTTGAAGGCACGTTTTAAATTTAATATAGTGGCAAAGTTAGAATGGAACAAAAACATTATTTTTGTGCTGTTTCTCGTGCTAATTAGTTTTGTTTGGATCAAAATCACTTCTATTCCCCTGACTCCTCTGTGTTTTGATCTTTCAATGCAACTGGCCATCTGGGGTTGGAACAGCTTCATGTTTTTCTCAGTATTGATGCAGAACTCATTAATAGTCCCTGGTGTCAAGCCATAGAAAATTAATGAGTAGCAACCTTGGCTGGTGAAATGGAAATGAACCTGCCTAATGATTATTTATCATATATAATCCACTCAAACGAAATGTGTTGTCATTACTTAATGTTGCATAAACTGATTTTAATTTAGTTTAATTGGAGCTATTTTCTGCGAGTCCTGCTTTGGTTTTCTCACCATTTCATGCCTTTTGTTTGTTACCATGTGATTGTTATATTTGTGGTAATATTATTTCATTAAGCCTCACTTACTACTCGAGCTGTGCTTTACTGTCTGTTCAGTCAGAGAAAACAGGCAGGACTGGTACTTCATAAAACATTATTTGTTTGTCATATCTGGTGTATTGCCTGTCCCTAGACTGTTTTCCTAGTTGTGTTGCCTTAACAGTGTAAACCTGAGCTCCAAGATTCCTTCCATATATTCTTCTGCCCCATTAAGGGCCTCCTTGGTCCCATCCTCAGTTATCTTTATTTATTTATACCTGTCACTTGCTTCAGGTTGGGGGACTTTGCATTGTGACTGGGAAACGTTGATGCACAGCTCAGATTGGTCACTGTCGACGTACAGCTCATTGCCTGAAAGAGTGTGTACAGAACGCGTATATGGTTTAGACTTTAATTCATCCTCTGTTTGAATCGTATAGAGCTGAAGATGCCCTTTGTGTCAATGTCAGTCAGTGTCCATACCGCCACTGATTAATCCCAGATCCCCATCAATCTTTGCCATGCTGTATTTTTGCAGCTAACGTTAGGAGGACCAGATGCTTGAAATCCCACTCTGCCCTGGGTTTAAGGGAAGCTACTTCGGTTACTGAACCAACCTGCGCAGCCCGATTCACTACTTCAGTATAATGACAGCATGACTATTTTGGACTGTAATCGTTCATTGTCTTTGTTCTAATTCTGTTCTTTCTCATATAATTTTGTCTAATTAATGTTTAATTATGATTAATTATGACTCCTGGGCATCTGATGTTATGCTTTTGATGCTGTACGCAGATTTTTTTGTTGCACCTGCGCATATGTGTACTTGTACGTGTGGGGGGAAAATAGATATTTCAACTTTTACCTTTTGGCTCTTCTTCTTTCCTCGTTGCCCTGTAATATTCCTCCAGCTATTTTTATCATTCTGTTTTGAATATCCTTCCACCATCCTTTACAGGCATTTTCCAAACGGTTCAATGATTGTTCATTCAAACTCCTAACTACACTTGTATGGCCTTATTTAAACACTTGGGAGGAAATGATGCCTCCAGCACTGGATGGTAATTGTTCCACTGAATTGCTTTAAACTGCAAACCCCACCTTTCCTCTCCTTCCGCTGTGAATGTGTTAGATTAAATTACAGTGATGGGTCCATCACAGCTCCTTAAATTGAAGTACGTTTGGACTCATAGAAAGTTGTTTGCCTAATCAAACCAGTGATCAGACTCTGTATGCAGTACATGGTGGCCATGTGCAGTATCAGCTCTCATCATTTCCTCTGGAATTTTCCTCCTGTATAGCTTTTGAAAGCCTGGGGAGCCCATGTGACCACTACCTGCTCAGCAGATGCTTTCTCACTCTTAAAAGATTTGGGTGCCGATCACATCATTGACTATAGAGCTCGGAGTGTGGAGGAGCAGCTCAAGGATCTGGAACCGTAAGTGATTTGCTGTCGTAATCATGACATTGGAAATGTTCTGCTGACCTGCGCGGTTGACTCTTTGGTGGGTACACTCAGCACTCCACGCCGTGGCAGGTGCAGAGCCTCTAACCCTTGACCCCATGTCTGAAGTTCTGCGCTTGTGCAGAATAATATTACCAAAATGTAGGAAGTGAACGCGCAGGCTGGAATTGTCCTGGAGGGTGCTGTTGGTGCCTCCTGCAGTTTCTTGTTTCTCCCAGCTCACTCTGCTGCCGTTCTCCACTGCCCACGCGCCACCATTAACCCTTCCTTGGGAAGGGAGTTAAACGAACACGTATCTCAATGAGCATTGCTGGAAACCACCGCAAAAGATGCGGCGCAGTGCGGGAACTTTGGAAATGTGTAGTTTGGGGAAGGATAGAGTGCTGAGGGATGTGACATCACCTTTTTGGGGACTGTGCCTGCATCAGCAATGCTGTGCCATGTATTTGGTTTAGTTTGGGCGTTCTTTTTTCATCTTGTCCATTCTACCCACAACAAGGAACTTCTTGTGAAGCTCTTCTGTTGCCCATTACGCCTCTCGCGTTTAGGGCAGTGATGAAGGTCCTCCAGCTCTGGCCGTGTTCACAGCTTCCCTCATCACGTCAGTAGCTTCCTCTCGGTTCTCACCACTCTCAGTCACACAAATCCCGGGTGGGGGTTCAGGAATACTGTTGCACTCAGATGCAGGAGGATTCTTCATTGGTGTTTCTCTAATAATTTTGTTTGACCAGTTGGGGTTGTTAGCCCTGAGCTGAACCCCCGAACCTGGAGGACTGGTGGACAACTCCTAGTTTGGCCTCTAACCTTTGACCTGATTGGCATGGGTGACCCTATCAAGAGCCAAAGCATAAAGCCCTGACTCCAGCCACCATAGCTCTCTGGGTCATTGAGGCATGCATGTCTCCAAACCACGACAAGGTAGTGGTCTTTCTGGAGGTTCTTGTGAACTAGTGTACCACTATTCCTACTTTGGGAGCTGGAAGAAGTTATACCATCAAAGTCTGAGCGATTTTTTGCATTCTCTTCTGAGGCATCTTTGGAAGCAGGCAACCCTTGCTGTTTGTCTGTATACCCTACCAACTGGTGTCCGTTGTACACAACAGGCGTTTGGTGCTTGACGGAGTTTAATCTGAGCTGAGGGTAGTATTTCTGCATCGTTCCCTCACTATGCCACGTTCTTTGCAGAGGCTGCCAGCAATACTAACTGAGGTGCGTGAACGTTTATCTTCCTTCCCAAGGCAGTAGAACAGAGGGATCTGGGAGTACAGATACATAATTCCCTAAAAGTGACGTCACAAGTAGATAGGGTCATAAAAAAAGCTTTTGGTACATTGGCCTTTGTAAATCAAAGTATTGAGTATAGGAGTTGGAATGTAATGGTGAGGTTGTATAAGACATTGGTGAGGCTGAATTTGGAGTATTGTGTGCAGTTTTGGTCACCAAATTACAGGAAGGATATTAATAAGGTTGAAAGATTGCAGAGAATGTTTACAAGGATGTTGCCGGGACTTGAGAAACTGAGTTACAGAGAAAGGTTGAATAGGTTAGGACTTTATTCCCTGGAGCGTAGAAGAATGAGAGGAGATTTGATAGAGGTGTATAAAATTATGATGGGTATAGACAGTGAATGCAAGCAGGCTTTTTCCACTGATGCCAGGGGAGAAAAAAAAACAGAGGTCATGGGTTAAAGGTGAAGGAGGAAAAGTTTAAAGGGAACATTAGGGGGGGCTTCTTCACGCAAAGAGTGGTGGGAGTGTGGAATGAGCTGCCAGATGAACTGGTGAATCACTTTTAATATTTAAGAAAAACTTGGACAGGTGTATGGATGAGAGGGGTATGGAGGTATATGGTCCAGGTGAAGGTCAGTGGGACTAGGCAGAAAAATGGTTCGGCACAGCCAAGAAGGGCCAAAAGGCCTGTTTCTGTGCTGTAATGTTCTATGGAAGGGTTAGTGCTGGAGTGCGCACAGGTGCCGGGTAGCTGTGGTGGAGAGCAACAGAGTGATCTGCTCTTGACAATTTCTGACAAGAAGACGCAAGAGATTAGAGATACTGGAATCTAGAGCAACAAACAGTCTGCTGCGGGGGCTGGTGGGGGGAGGAAATGTTGATTTTTTTTTTGGGTTGAAACCCTGTATCAGACTGGAAGTGCCTACGATTCCTTCCTCTCACAGACGCAGCTCGACTCACTGGGTTACTGCAGCAGCTTGTCCAACAAGTTAGGGTTTTGTTGATAATATTTTGTACTGGCATGGGAATGGTATTGATGATTGGAATTTATTTACGTGCAGAGATTCGATTTTCCATCCCTATATCTCATTGTCTTTCCACCAAAAGGTGAATGTGTGCCTTGTGCTCCTATGAACATAGCTTTTTATGTTGAGACTGTCAGTTCAGGTTGCAGATTTTGAAGATGTAGGTTTGCTCCTTTGAAGAAAGAAGGGCAGACAGTATGTTTTCACCCCTCCTGTGCATGTCATGAGTTACCCAGTGACCAGAGTAAACCATTCCTCTCTTGGCAGATTAAAGATTAGCTTTATTTATCAGATGTATATTGAAACATACAGTGAAATGTGTTGTTTGCATGGAGAATGTACGGAGGGCAGCCCACAGGTGTGGATGTGCTGTATTCCTCAGTGTAGTATGCCCACAAGTTACAAACCCTAACTCGTATCTCTTTGGACTGTGGGAGGAAACATGAGCTCCTGGAGGACAGCCATGTGGTCACTGGCCAACTTCCAAACTCTTTACAGACAGTGGTGGGAATTGAACCCCCAATCCTGCAGGTGGCACTGTGAAGTGTCACGCCAGGCGATAAAGAGACGTAGAGTGGCAAGGACCCCTGCTGGCAGCATAGAACTGAAATGGACCGTCCGTAGCCATTGCATCACTAGAGTCATGTTTTGGAACTTCTATCTGTGCATCATTTGGTGGTCTTTCGATTATCTGAGGCTGCCTCGCCCTCAGCTCGTCTGCCGGTGTAACCCCTCCAGACTCGATTATTACAACGTTTCTGGCCAATGACCCTTATTTCACTCTCTGGAAATTTAAGGTCAGCTGCAATGTGTTATCTCACTTCAAGCCCTTTTCACCCATCAGCTCTGTACCTGCTCAGCTGCACTAACCCTGGTTAAGCGATGCCAAGAACTCAAAATTCTTTACTTCATTTTCACTTCTCACTATCTCCGTGATGCTGTCCTCACCCATCTCCTCCTTTTCCTGTACGTCCACACTCACCCCATCTTCCCACTGCCTCAACAGGGATGCAGTCCCTCTTGTCCTAATCTATCAACCCACCAGCTTCCGCATCCAACACACCATTCTCTGCAACTTCCACCATCTCCAAAGGGATCCTACCACCAAACCCATCTTCACCTCCCACCCGATTCCCTGCTGTCTGCAGGGTTTGCTCCCTCCGTAATGTCCGCGTCCAGTACTTACCCTGCAAATGGCCAAAGCGCTACACTTGCCCGTTTACCTCCTCCCTCACCTCCGTTCAGAGTCCCAAACTGTCCTTCCAGGTATGGCAGCAGATCTGTTGGGATTGTCTTATTGTGTCCGGTGCTCCCGGTGCAGCCTCCTATTGGTGAGGCATTTAGGGAATCGCTTTGCTGAGCTGCACCTGCCAAAAGCAGAGCTTCCTGGCAGCCAAACATTTCAGTTCCTTTTCCTGTTCCCATTCCGACGTGTTGATCTGTGGCCTCCTCTTCTGTCACGATGAGGCCAATAGACAATAGACAGTAGGTGCAAGAGTAAGCCATTCGGCCCTTCTAGCCAGCACCGCCATTCACTGTGATCACGGCTGATCATACACAATCAGTACCCTGTTCCTGCCCTCTCCCCATATCCCTTGACCCCGCTATCTATAAGAGCTCTATCTGACTCTCTCTTGAATGCATCCAGAGATTTGGCCTCCACTGCCTTCTGGGGCAGAGCATTCCACATATCCACCACTCTCTGGGTGAAAAAGTTTTTCCGCATCTCTGTTCTAAATGGCCTACCCCTTATTCTTAAACTGTGGCCTCTAGTTCTGGACTCACCCATCAGCGGGAACATGCTTCCTGCCTACAGCGTGTCCAATCCCTTAATAATCTTATATGTTTCAATCAGATTTCCTCTCATCCTTCTAAATTCCAGTGTATACAAGCCCAGTCGCTCCAATCTTTCAACATATGACAGTCCCACCATTCCGGGAATTAACCTTGTGAACCTACGCTGTACTCCCTCAATAGCAAGAATGTCCTTCCTCAAATTTGGAGACCAAAACTGCGCACAATACTCCAGGTGGGGTCTCACCAGGGCCCTATACAGCTGCAGAAGGATCTCTTTACTCCTATACTCAATTCCTCTTGTTATAAAGGCCAGCATGCCATTAGCTTTCTTCACTGCCTGCTGTACCTGCATGCTTGCTTTCATTGACTGATGTACAAGAACATCTAGATCTCGTTGTACTTCCCCTTTTCCTAACTTGACTCCATTTAGATCGTTCTTCCTGTTCTTGCCACCAAAGTGGATAACCTCACATTTATCCACATTAAACTGCATCTGCCATACATTTGCCCACTCACCCAACCTGTCCAAGTCACCCTGCATTCTCATAACATCCTCCTGACATTTCACACTGCCACCCAGCTTTGTGTCATCGGCAAATTTGATAATGTCACTTTTAATCCCTTCATCTAAATCAGAGGATGTGCTTGCATCAGACACAGGAGTTCCTGAGTTCAAGAATGTGTCCTGAAATTCATGGGTATCTCCAAAGTAGAGAGCAAGGAAAGAAGAGCTGGCCACTCTCAGGGTGGAAGAATAACAGCTCATATTCCGTCTGGGTAGCCTCCAACCTGATGGCATATACATTGATTTCTTCTTCCAGTAATTTTTTTCCCCTCCACTTCTCCCTTCTGTTCCTACTCTGGCCACTTAACTCTTCTCACCTCCCCCTGCTGACCCTCCTTCTCCCCACTCTCCTCTCCTATCAGATGCCTTCTACAGTTTTTGTAAATTCTGTAGATGTTGCCTGACCTGCTGAGCTCCTCCAGCATTGTGTGTGTGTTGCTTTGATTTGCAGCGTCTGCAGAACCTCTTGTGTCTGGAATCTCCGGCAGCATTGTTATCACTGTTTCACTAATTCAATCTACTTGAGCTTTCCTCAGTTTAATTTCTCCATCCTCTTCAGTCGGGAGGTCTGCAGCAATGGCTAGTGAGCCTCTCTTCTACAAAATGTCCCTCTTTTGGGAGATCTTTTGACATTGGCCCCTAGCATAAATGCTGCTAAATGCTAAATGTGAAATTAAGAGTTTGGCACGGACTAGGAGGGCCGAGATGGCCTGTTTCCGTGCTGTGATTGTTATATGTTATATATGACCCTGTTTTGAAGGTACAGATCCAAGTCCCATTTTATATAGGATGTGAGTAGCAACCCTCTCCACTCCTTCGATCCCTCCTTCTGTTGCGTTCAGTGGGAATTTACAGATGTGTTTTCCCAGGATTGTCACAACCATGTGTCTCTTGTCCAGGTTTGACTTTATCTTGGATAATCTGGGTGGACAGACAGAGCAGTGGGCACTGAACCTGCTGAAGCCATGGTCAGGAGCTACGTACGTAACACTGGTGACGCCATTAATGCTCAATATGGATCGACTTGGAGTCGCTGATGGAATGTTTCGCTCAGGGGCCACCATAGGCAGCAAGGTTCTAAAGGTAAAGTTATTTTCGGAAATACGTCTCACTGTACGGGCACGGGGCACAAAATATGTTCTGGCTCCCCAATACTTCCTGCACCTGTGGCCACATTTCTAAAGCACTTTGTTGGCTGTAAGGTGCTTTCTGAGATGCCGCGCTGATGTAAGCCACACACGGCCTGAAGCCGCGCAGAGGGAAATGCCAAAGTGACAGCAGCGGAATGGATGATGGCGGCAGAATTAGGCCTGCCTTCAGGGAGAGGGTTTGGGTCGCTTCTGTTCCAGCATCAGCAGTCCACCGATACGTGAGGTCAGAACAGGGATGCTTACTGTAAAGCAGTGCTCCGCAGTGGGCTGAGAAAGCAGAGGCCGGACCAACCTGGTTCGTTGAACTCCGCATCTGCTTTGGACCCTAGCAGCACTATAAGCAATTCGGTAGTATGCACGTAGAAGAGAATAGAACACAACTTTGTTGTCATTGTCCAAAACAGCAAGACTGCACAGCCACTCTAGTCTATGTAAAGCAGATATTTACAATGCATGCTGTGATTTGCTCTGTTCCTTATTTAACTCTTGAATGGCAGGCTCTACTGTGTGGTGAGGTTGTAAGTCCAATCCAGATTGGATAGGCAGAGGCTTACTTAGTATTATAGAGTCATACAGCACGGAAGCAGGTCCTCTGGTCTACCAAATCCACTCCTGATTGCACTAATCTACACTCATACCCTTTTACTCACCCCGCGTTTTCATCAGCTTCCTCCGGGTTCCTGCCATTTGCACAAATTCCCACAGCATACCATTGCAGATGTGTTTGGGATGTGGGAAGACCACGCCGTCATGGGGAGAGCGTACGTGCTGCACACGGGGAGTGTGTGAGGTGTCAGCTGGAGCAGCTCTGCCACTTGGTGGCTGTCGTTTGTTCATTTCAGAGATACTGTCCGGAAATACCGTACCTAGTCCCTTCTGGCCCAATGAGCCTGTGCCGCCTGGTTATAACATGTATCTTCTATCTAGGCAGCACCCTGGTAAAATTCTTCTGCACACTTTCCACATTCTTCCTATTTTAGGGCAACCAGAGCTGCACACAAACAAATGAGGTCTGACTGAAGTTTTAGAAAATTGCAGCTTGATTTCCGTACTCTTACACTAACCTAATGAAGCTCCTTTGTCACCACCTCAAAAAAAACTTGCTTAAGTTTGTAAGGTATGACCTGCCTGCACAAAGTTACACTAACTTTCTCTAAGTAGTCAATGCCTTTTCAAATGAGCATACATGCTATCCCCCAGCTTCCTCTCCAATAGCTTCCCTATCCAGATGCATCTCAGCTTGATACGAGTCACTCTGTCTGTGACTGCAGGACGCAACCCAGCATGTTATGGAAATCAGCCTTCCCGTGAACTCCTGTCAGCACTTCTCGTAGAGCAGCCAGTATAATCAAAGCCCCACTCGCTCCAGCCAGACTCTCTTCTCACCCCTCCCATCAGGCAGAAGGTACAAAAGCGTAAAAGCACATCCCACAAGGCTCAAAGACTGCCTCTGTCCCGTTGTTATAGGACTATTGAATGACTCCTTAGTACAGTAAGATGGACTCCTGTCCTTACAATCTCCACGTTAAGACCAAGCATCCTATTGTCTACCTGCACTCTTTTCTCTGTAACTGTTACACGATTGTAATGAATTAATCTGTATGTTTCTCACTTTGCCAAAGTTCAAACTAAATTTACGATCAAAGTGTATATAAGTCACCATATACAGTACAACCCTGAGATTCATTTTTTTATGGTATTCACAGTAAATACAAGAAACACAAGAGAATCCACGAAAGGCTGCCCCACATACAATCAATGTGCACAAGACAGCAAAATGCAAATACTAAATAACTAAGCAATAAATATCAAGAACGTGAGATGAAGTGTGCTTGAAGACGAGTCCAAAGGTTGTGGGAACAGTTCAGTGATGGAGTGAGTGAAGTTGAGTGAAGTTATCCCCACTGGTTTAGGAGCCTGATGATTGGGGGGTAATAACTGTTACTGAACCTGGTGGTGTGAGTCCCAAGGCTCCTGTACCTTTTTGCTGATGGCAGCAGAGAGAAGAAAGCATGGCCTGGATGGTGGGGGTTCTCGAAGAAGGATGCTGCTTTCCTGCATCACTGCTTTGTGTAGGTATGCTCAGTGCTGTGAATGACTTCACCCGAGATGGGTTAGGCGGCACCTACTGCTTTTTGTAGGCTTTTCCTTCCAAGGGCATTGGTGTTTCCATAGCAGGCTGTGACGCAGTTGGTCTTCACCTCATATAAATAGTTTGCTAACATTTTAGATGACCTTGGTACTCATGATAATGATCAGCCAGTTTACCAATTTTCTACAACTGAAGTGAGGCTCAGTGGCCTATTATTCCCTGGATTATCCCTATTTCTTTTCGTGTACAAAAGCACAACACTTGCTTCTCTGCAGTCCCCTGGGAGCCCGCCCGTTGCTAGTCAAACAACAAAATATCTTTGTCAAAGCCATAGCAAACTCGTCACTTGCTTCTTTCAATATTCTGGGATAAATGCCATCGGGCCATGGGTACATATCCACTTCAATGCTTTTCAAAAGGTCCAGCACCACTTACTCCTTGATCTCAAAATGTCCCAGCAAGTTACTAAACCTCACTCTGTTTCTGCTGTCCTTCCATTTCTCCTCAGTTAATACAGATGGAAGTACTCATTTGGTACTTTAGCCTCTTGCTCTGATTCCAATCATGATTTCTCTCCTTAATCCTTGACTGGACTTACCCTCTCCTTAGTTATTCTCTTTTTCTTAATATAAGTTTCAAATGCCTTGGGATTCTCCTTGATCCTGCTCACCAAGGACATTTCATATCCCACACTTTCCCGCTGTCTTTATATTCCACAAGGGCCCAGTCTGACCTTAGCTTCCTAAACCTATATATACTTCTTCTGGACAAAATTAAAAACCTCTTGGGTTGTCCAGGGTTCCCTTACCTTACCATCCCTGTTCTTGCCAATCCTGAACTTGAACCTGCTTGTCTTTAAACAACTTCCACATGTCAGATGTGGACTTGTCCGACAGCAGGTGCACCCAATCAGTGCCCCTTAGATTCTGTTCTATCCTGTTGTAATGCTCCATCCCCAAACTTAGTATCTTCCTGCAAGACCTTTACTCGTGATTAATGAGTTTTGGTCACTATTCCCAAAACATTCACCCACTACCAGGTCAGTCACCTGGCCTGGCTCATTTCTTAAAACCAGGTCTAGTATTTTTCTCCACATATTATTTCAACGGCCCTTCTTGGATGCACTTAAGAAATTCCAGCCCATCTTAAATTTATTAAGGAAGGCCTGTTTAATGCTGGGGAAGTTAAATCCTCCCCCTCTCTGACAACCTTGTTGTTTATGTGCCTTTTCAGAATCTGTCTACATTTCTGTTACTCTGCTTTTCAGTGGCTGTTGGAAGGCCTGTAGTATAATCCCATCAGCGTAATTGCAACTATTCCACTTCAGATCTTCGCCCAAATCGCCTCTGTGAATGGGTCCCCCAGTACAGTCAGTGTTTTGGTTCAAGACCCTTCTTCAGGATTGGAAACGAAGGGGAACGATGCCAGAATAAAATGATAGGGGCAGGAGAAGGGAATAGCTGGAAGGTGATAGGTGAAGCCAGGTGGGTGGGAAAGGTAAAAGGCTGGAGAGGAAGACATCAGATAGGAGAGGAGAGTGGACCATGAGAGAAAGGGAAGGAGGAAGGAGGACCCAGGGAGAGATGATAGCCAAGTGAGAAGAGATAAGGGGTCAGATTGGGGAACAGAAGAGGGAAGGGGGAGGGAGAGATTTTTTAACAGGAGGAGAAATCAATGTTCATGCCATCAAGTTGGAAGCTACCCAGATGGAATATAGGATGTTGCTTCTCCACCCTGAGGATGGCCGCATCGTGTCACAAGAGAAGGCCATGGACCTGACATATCGAAAGGGAATGGGAATAGGAATTAAAATGGTTGGCCATTGGGGAATTACTCTGTTGGCGATTGGAGTGGAGGTGCTCGACAAAGTGGTTCCCTGATTTACGGTGGGTCTCACCCGCGCAGAGGTGACCGCATTGAGAGCACTGGATAAAATAGAGAACCCCAACAGATTTGCAGGTGAAGTATTGCCTCACCTGGAGGTGAGGGAGGAGGTGAATGGGCAGCTGTAGCCTGCGGATTCTCCCTCACCAGTCGTGCAACTCTTCTAACCCCATCCCCCTAAAGCAATGAAGCCCAGGAACGATGAGGTGCCAGTCCTGTCCCTCACACAAGCAGGTCTCTGAAATGGAAGCAACGTTGTCATTCCAGGTACTCATCCTGGCTGTTAGGTTCAGCCTTCTTACCCATGATACTCCCAACGGTGAAATCAACACAATTCAGGCAGCAGTCTCACCATGGTACCTCGTGCTATCCCTTACTCGTCGTGCCACCTGTTTCCCAACTGCTGTGGTTCCCACCCCCCCTAGCACTCTAGTACAACCCCTCCCGAGGAGCACCGGCAAACCACCCAGAGAAGGTTTTGTTTCTCCTCCGCTCTTGCCCTGGAAGAGAGTCCAATAATCCGTAAATCTGAAGCCCGCCCTCCTACATCAACTCCTCGTTCATGTCTTGAATTCCACATAGCATGGGTAGTAATCCTCAGACATTTTATCTTTCTACCTAGCTCTCTGAAACCCCTTTGCAGGACGGCACCCCTGCCACTGGCTACGTCACTGAACCACAACGTCTGGCCACTCGCCCTCCCCTCTCAGTGTGTCACGTACCCACTGCAAGACGTATTTGACCCTGGGACCAGGGAGGCAAACACACTATCCTGCAGTCTCGATGGTTGCCCTCAAAACTCCTGTCTGCGCCCCTAACTGTTGAGTCCACTCTTGCTGACTTCAACTTTTTGTTGTTCTCCTAAAGCTGGGCATGGTGCCACTTTCTCTGAAAGGTCATTCCCCTCCCTCCCCCACAGTATCCCCAGGCCTGTACCAGTTAGATGGGGGAACGGCAACATCTGCACGGTACCCTCCCACCACCCATGTATCTGCTGCAGCCAAGGTGTGACCGTCTCACTGGAACTTTCGTTTGTGATATCCTGGGAATGCTGGCTGAGGAGCTCAACCAACTCCAGCTCCAGTTCCTTCCTTTTACCAACCTGTCAGGAGCTGCAGCTTGGTTGCACTTCCTGGGAATGTAGTCATCAGAGAGACTGTGAAATTCCCTGAATTACCACATCGTAGAATAGAGTGATCTAGGAATGATGGTGCATAGTTCCCTGAAGGTGGAATCTCATGTGGGTAGCGGGGTGAAGAAAGCTTATGGTACACTGGCCTTTATAAATCAGAGCATTGAGTATAGGAGTTGGGATGTATTGTTAAAATTATACAAGGCATTGGTGAGGCCGAATTTGGAGTATTGTGTACAGTTCTGGTCACCGAATTATAGGAAAGATGTCAACAAAATAGAGAGAGTACAGAGGAGATTTACTAGAACGTTACCTGGGTTTCAGCACCTAAGTTACAGGGAAAGATTGAACAAGTTATGTCTTTATTCTTTGGAGCGTAAGAGGTTGAGGGGGGACTTGATGGAGGTATTTAAAATTATGAGGGGGATAGAGTTGATGTGGGTGGGCTTTTTCCATTGAGAGTAGGGGAGATTCAAACAACAGGACATGACTTGAGACTTAGGGGGCAAAAGTTTAGGGGTAACATGAGGGGGAACTTCTTTACTCAGAGAGTGGTGGTTGTGTGGAATGAGATTCCAGTAGAAGTGGTAGAGGCAGGTTCGGTATTGTCATTTAAAGTAAAATTGGATAGGTATATGGACAGGAAAGGAATGGAGGGTTATGGGCTGAGTGCAAGTCAGCGGGATTAGGTGAGAGTAAGCGTTCTGCATGGACTAGAAGGGCCGAGACGGTCTGTTTCCGTGCTGTAATTGTTAAATGGTTATATCTCGCAGGAGAAGCATTCCACTGACTTGACTGCCATTTTACCTACACTGACAAAGGTCATGGATTAACAGCAAAGTAAAAACCTTCCCTAATTCTTAACTTCTCCTCACTGAAGCCTCTCTAGCCAAACCCTCAGTTCCCCACTCCTTCACTGGCCCACTCTCTCAATGGCAACACCAAAATGGCTGCTCTGCTTGACCCTACTTCTCTTTATTGGCAAAGCATGGTTTCATTGTTAGTTGGATGGTATCAGGAGGGAGATGTAAATAGGTCAAGGAAAGGTTCTGGGGGGGGGGCAGTGGAGTATGACTAAGGGAATAAAAATGTCAGAGATCAGAAGGAGAGAGGTTTGGGGAGGGGGAATATGAGAGTGGAAGTCTGAGTTGCAGACTGCCCGGGCAGAATATGAGACGTTGTTTCTCTGTTTTGCATTGGGCCTCACTCTGGCACCGGAGATGGGAAAGGGAGGTGAAATGACATGCAGCTGAGAGCTCCAGATGCCCACTGCCGTCAGAGAACGTGCTTGGCAAAGCAGTCACTGAGTTTGTGTTTGCTCCCACCAATGTGGAGGAAGCCCCGTTGTGCATGCAGTAGACTGGGGGGTGTGCATGGGGACCTTTGTCTCACCTGGAGGTGCTGTTTGCTGGTAACGGAGGAGGTGTAGGGGCGGGCGTTACACCTGCTGCTGTTGGTGGGTAAAGTGCTAATGGATAGGTAGAGGTAGGTGGGGAGGGACGAGCAGATCAGGGAGTTAAGAGAGTGGTCCCTGCAGAAGATGGAAGGAGTCTGATATTGTAGTTTGTCATTACAAATACTTATGTGTCTGGAAGAAACAGATAGTATCCCAGAGGTTTCTTTTAGTCACACAGTTTACTTAGCACTTCCCGCAGTACCTCGTTCTGCAAAAACTGAATCCATCGAACATAGAAAGATATTGCAAAGCATGTAACCAAAATTCATAAGGTAAGCTGTGGTAGCTGCTTTCATTCACACAAGTTAACTTGCATCAACATCTGAAAATGTACCAGTTATTTTGAGGTCTGCATTCACTGGTTCCCTCCATTTATGTTAGAGATCTTCGACGGCCAAGCAAATATACAATCTCTTCTCACCAATTAATGCCTTTACAAAGGCATTTGTTGTTGTCAACACCTCTGCACCATCCACCACAAGTGGGACTTCCTGGTGGACAAACGTTTTAATTCCAATTCCTATTCCTGTTCTGACATTTTGGACTGGAGTCTCCTCTTGTGAGGAAACCCAATTTCCCTCGGGATCAATAAAGTATATCTGTCTGTCTGTCTACCCTCAGGGTGGAGGAGCAACACCTTATATTCCGTCTGACCATCCTCCAACACGATGGCATGAATATCGATTTCTCCTTCCGATGAACAAATTACTCCCACCCCCTTCCCCTGTTTTCCATTCTGACCTTTCACTTCTTCTCACCTGCTTATTACTTCCCCCTGGGTTCCCTCCTCCTTCCCTTTCTCCACTGTCCACTTACCCAGCATTGTGTGCGTGTTGCTGCAGTTTATCTGTGAAAGTGCAGAACCAGATCCTCAGTAAATTGCTTACCTTTATTCTGCTGTCTCTGAAGTACTCGGGTGCTAATTTTAAAATGATGAGCTGCAGAGAAAAGATTTTTTTTTGTGAACACTGAGATAAATGGGTTTATTGTGGCATTGCGTCCTGCTCTAAGAGATTTAGAAGTATTGTTAATGGAGATAACCTTAGGGTCTGCACTTCTGTCTTCTGTCACTTCTGCATTATAACATTTTCTGTCTTCTTCCTCGTAGCATCTGAGCAAAGGTGTTCACTATCGCTGGGCTTTTTTTGCCCCGAGTGGCCCAACTCTGGACAAAATAACAGAGCTTGTAGAGAAGAGAAAGGTAAGTCTGGATGAAGGAAACAAAGCCCCAATGTTAGAGAAACTTTGCACACTCTCCAATCCATTGTCTTTGCTGAAATGGACGTTTCTTCCTTTCTCTCTCTATCAGCTGTCTGCTCCCTTGTTAACCCATGTACTTATCTAACCTACCCTCAGTGTTATCTATCTCAACACCCTCTTTGGTGCCAAGTTCTCATTTCATCACCTCGTGGGTAAATAAATTTCTCCTAATTTGATCTATTAGTAATGAGGATGTTGCTCTGGGCCACAACTCTGGGTTTTGCTGTGAATGAAATCATCTTCTTCTCATTTAACTCATCATAATTTTTAAAACCGTCAAGTAAGTTAACCTTCTCTCTAGGACAAAAGCATTTTCTGGTTCCTTTACTACCATATGGCTGCAGGTGAATTTCTTGCATATTTCAGGGCTAAGAAATCGTACTACAGTTTGTATCTTTCAAAAGGTAAAGGCTACTGGTGATATTTTGACGTGTAGCTTTAATTTCTGCTCCCTTTCTGCATCCCTTTAAGCTTACTGCAAAGGATATTGTATGTTATTAGAAATGATTGCCTTGCTGGTTGAGAGAGTTAAGTTTCTAAGGCACTGAGACATTATACCACAGCTCCCATCACTGTCTCCCCCCCATCAGGATTTAAGATGGGTATTTTAAATCCTTCACCCACTGGCAGTCTTGGGCAATGCTGCCACCTGTTGGTTCAGCCTGGTAAATGTGCTTCAGTTGCAGACTGGAGATCAACTCTTGAACCTTCTGACTCCATTTGGAGCATACATCTACCCGTTACTGGGGCAGAGGAAAATCATGTACAGACACTGTGATGTTTACTGATGATGGTACACTATTCAATTCCTGTTATAACTCCTCAGCAAATAAAACAGTCCATGTCACATGTAGCAAGACCAAGATGGCACTCAGACTTGGGCTGATAAGTAGTAAGTACTATTTCTGCCACAAAAACTCCAAGCGACGACCATCCACAGAACAAGAGAATATAGTCACTTACCCTTGACTTAAGTTTAATTGCTATTGCATCAATATCTAAGGGAATACCATCGAGCGACACTCAACTGGACCAGCCAGACTTTTCTTTTTACATTATATGTCAATTCTGTAGCCAAGTGTGCAGGCGATACGAAGCTAAGTGGAGGGGCAGATAGCATTGAAGAAGCAGAAGGACGTAGACAGATTAGGGGAATGGGCTGAGAAGTGGCAGATGGAACATGGTCAGGGAGTGTACAGTCATGCACTTTGGTAGAAGGAACAAGAGCATAGACTGTTTTCTAAACGGGCAGAAAACTCAAAAATCCCAGGGTGTAAAGACGCTTGGGATTCCTTGTGCAGGATTCACAAAAGGTTAGTTTGCACGTTGGTTCGTTGGTGAGGAAGGCAAATGGAATGTGAGCATTTGTTTTGAGAGGACTGGAATATAAAACCAAGGATGTAGTGCTGAGGCTGTGTAAGGCACTGGTGAGGCTTCACTCAGAGTATTGTGAGCAGTTTTGGGCTCCTCATCTAAGAAAGGGTCTCCTGACATTGGAGGGAGTTCAAAGGAAGTTCATGAAAATGATTCCGGGAGTGAAAGTCTTATCATATGAGGAATGTTTAATGGCTGTGGGTCTGCACTCGCTGGAGTTCAGAAGAATGTGGGTAGGCTGGGATCTTATTGAAACCTATCAAATGTTGAAAAGCCTAGATAGAGAGGATGTTTCGTATGGTGTAGGAGTCTAGGATCAGAGTCTAGGAGGAAGTTAGATATGGCCCTTGTGGCTAAAGGGATCAGGGGGTATGGAGAGAAAGCAGGTACAGTGTTCTCAGTTGGATGATCATGGAGGTGCAGGCTCGAAGGGCCGAATGGCCTACTCCTGCACCTATTTTCTATGTTTCTATCAGAGGACACAACCTCATAATAGACATTAATTTACAACAGAGAATAAAAGGAATTTCATTAGCTAGAGGGTGGTGAATTCATTGCCACAGATGGCTGTGGAGGCCAGGTCATTGGGCGTATTTATAGTGGGGTTGATAGCTTCTTGAGAAGTCAGTCAGCCTGTGAAAGGAGTCAGCGAGAAGGCAGGAGAATGGGGCTGAGAGGGAAATGGTGGAGCAGACTCAATGGGCCAAATAGCCTATGTCTAATGGTCTTATCTAGGTACTGTGGCTACAAGGGCAGGTCAGAAACAGGATCACATTTAGCAAGTAACTTGCTTCTGATGCCCCAAGGTGCTTCTACTGCACATATGACACAAATCAGGAGAGTAGTAGAATAGTTGTACGAATGCATGCAGTCTTCAACAATCGGAAAACTCAATACCCTCCAGGACAAAGCAGTTAACTTGACTGGCATTTTGTCACTCCGCTGACAACCATTCATCGCCTCCATCACGAGCTGTGGTGTCTACCATCTACGAATGTGCTGCACTTGCTCACCCAGGCTAACTTGACAGCATCTCATGCTCCTACTGCCTAGAAAGACCAAGGCAGCAGGTGCAATGCAACACCACCACTTGAAGATCCACTCCCAGCTGCACGTCACTCTGACTTGTAACTACACAATACTGTGTAAAAGTCTGAGGCTTATATACATAGCCAGGGTGCCTAAGACATTTTTATGGTACTGGTGTAATTTTACTGTACTGCTGCTGCAACAAAAAAAACAAATTTCATGACATGAGTGTTGATAAACCTGATTCGGATGTGGGTCTCTACTGTGGACTGAGAGTGGGAAAGTGATAGGGAGAGGGGAATCATGGTTGGAATAAGAGGAAGAGAGGTGGGGGGAGCAGGAAGCGATAATTCTGTAATAATCAATAAACCATTTGTTTGGAATCATTGACCTTGCATGGTGTTTCAGGGCTGGGTATGTTAGCACCTGTGGCACTCCTCACCATTGGCACTCCTTCTCTGCCACCTGTCCCACAGCACTCCACCCTTGTCATTCCCAACATGCTTTTCTCCTGCTGGATTTACAAACTTGCTCTCCACTTCACATTGACAAAAGTCTTAGGCACTCTAGCTATATATGTGTGTGGCTAAGACTTTCGCACAGAACTGTGTCACTGGTTCTTCATTGTTGCTGAACCTGAATCCTGGAACTCCCTACCCATTGGCACAGCGGGATTACTTCCTTCAGGAGGACTATAGCAGTTCAAGAAGATGGCCTTTTAACACATTCTAAGGCATTTAAGGATGGCCAATAGATAATGCCCTCGAAAATGGTGCCAAAATATTGAAAGTGAATATTTTAGAAAGTAGTTTCTCCAGAGACAGGACCATCCATCTTATAATGTACCTTCTGGATTGGTCGTTCAACCGTCAGGCTCTTGAACAAATTGAGGATAATTACACTTATCTACTGAGATGTTCCCCTAACCAATGATCTCACTCAAAGAACTCTTTATCTTGTCATTTCATGCTCTTGTTATTTATTGCTATTTATTTATAGATGCATCTCCATAGTTTGTTGTCTTCGATGCACTTGCTTTTATTGATCCTGTTTACAGTTACTGTTCTGTAGATTTGCTGAGTATGACCGCAAGGCAAAGATTCTCAGGGTTGTATGCGGTGACATGTACGTACTCTGATAATAAATTTTACTTGAAGCTTTGGAGCTTTGAGTTGCCCCTCTCTGTCTTGATGCATTGCCCTTTTCAGTTTACTTCTACTTATTTCAAGCTTTATTCAAGGAAAAAATATGGAGAAAAATTTAGACTATTTGGAGGTTATGATGCTTCAATGCACTTTCGGATCGGCAGAGGCTGCAGTTTTGTAGGGTGTTGGTCAGTTGTAGCAGAGCACGGTGTGGATAGTGTATACATCGCAGCCGTAATGTGCCGGCTCTTTTGGACCTCAGTTCCACTCACTGTCATCACTCAACTTCCAATTAGTTGTAGGAGAGTTTTCAGTTTGGTTAATTCCTTAACAACACCAGGACAATGAAAGGATAGCAGTGAATGAAGTGAATGTATTGTGTTCTGTATGAGATAAACACAGTGAAAATTCCATTCAGCAGTTTCAAAAACCTCTACGCTGCATAATTGCTTTAAAATATACCAGTGAGGGGTAAATTGTGTTGAGTCACTGCATAACTGAAATGAGCCGGCATTTGAGTCACGTGCCGTCTCTCATTCTTCTGGATTACAGTTCAGTTCAGGATGTTAATGGCTGCTTTTGGGCTTGGCTTGTTTACTTAGTGTGTACAGCATTTTGATCCAGATTCAGATTAATTCATCACATGTGCATCGAAATGCACAGAAATAAAAGGCATCGTTTGTGCCAGCAACCAATGCAATTCAAACAGGGTGTGCTGGGGGCTTTGGCGCCAACATAGCATGCCCACCATGCTTGGCAGGTCAACAGAATAAGCATCAGAAAACAACAGCAGCAAAACAAGCCCCATTCCTCCCTCGCACCGGTCCACACATGCAGACAGTCATCCTCTCTTAGGGCAGGTCTCCAGACCTCCAGTCTCTAGCCTTCACCCATCGGGACTTCTGCTCAGCTTTCAGGCTTTGATCTTCTGTGTCCACCCCCAGACGAGCCAGTAACGGGACCCCCAAACTCCAGAGCTCAAACACCAGGCTCTCCGACTCACTGATCCCAGGACCCAGTGCCCTCCGACAGCCCGACACCCACATATGTCTCTTATCCCGCCCTGGCCTTCGGACGCAGACTGATTGCAAACATATTGTTGATGAAAATTGGATTGGCAATTGCAGAAGTGAAACGTAACACAGATGTGTTGATAGCCACTGCCCAGTTATTCTTATACAGTCAGATGCCTGATGTCTCGAGCAGTTGCATTCACTGATGCTATTTCTTCCGCTCCAATCCTTTCTTTGCCTTTCTTCCATTCTATCCCATCTAAATACAAAGCAGGTTAAGTACCTAGCACAATAGTTAGGAGACAATTGGCAAAAATATAAGAGGGAAGATTTTTTTCCAAATGCAGCATATTGTCATGATTTTGGACATGCTCCCTAGGACTTGGTTGGGAATGGATGGAATGGCAATTCTAAACTGCACGGTTAATGGTTTTTAAACATGGGAGAGACATGGGGCCAGAAGAAAGGTGACTAGATACAGTACTGTGCAAAAGCTAGGCTGCCTAAGAATTTTGCACAGTACTGTAGTAATTTTCTATATAGCACTGTACTGCTACTCCAAAAAAAACAGATTTACTGACATATGTGAGGTAAGATAAACCCGATTCCGATATGGGTCTCTATTGTGTACTGAGAGTGGGAAGAGGGGATTCATGGTTGGGTAAAGGGGAAGGGGGAGGAGAGGGAGTGGGAAGCACCAGAGAGACATTCTGTAATGATCAATAAATCAGTTATTTGGAATCAAATGACCTTGCCTGGTGTGTCTACACCTGCACCACCAACCCCACTCCTGGCACTCCATCTCTGCCACCTGATCCACACCCCTCCCCCAGCGCTCCACCATCGCTATTCCCGCCAGACTGCTCCATGTTGGAAAATACAGCACTGTGCAAAAGTCTTAGGCACCCCAGCTATGTATATGTGCCTAAGACTTTTGCACAGTGCTGCAGATGACTGTTCTACAGTTGCCACCGGGCCTCCTGTGTGACCCTTACACAATGGGAGTGGTTTGGGCTTGATTTCTGATTGTACAGTCAGTGGATCCGTTTACTTTGTAAGGCTGGAAGAGGCCTCAGCAGATCAAGCAGCATCCGTGCAATGTGTTCGCGTTTTGGATGCAGGGTCTCAGTACAAGGTGTTGACCTACACCTTTTGCCTCTGCAGATGCTGCAAACTCTCTGAGCTTTTTCAGTGTTCCCTTTGTTTGTTTTGGATTCCAGCATCTGCAGTCTCTTTTGTCCGGAGACTATGGTGTTAGTCAGGCTGTGGAATGGCCATTGGCCCCCAGTGACTGAGGAAGTCACAGCTAACAAGCCAGTTGTTTCGCCATGCCCAGAATCTTTGATCAAACAATATTCACTTGTTCCTATTAAAGTGGCTGCTCCCAGAAAAGCAGCATCCTTTGCTCCGAGCACAGGTTTCTTTTCTCTCTCCTTAGCTTCCCCATTGTTACTGAACCTGTCAAACTATACTGAATTACAGTAGGTTCTGGCTCACTGCAGATACTGGGTTAGAGGTCACTGCTATGGGTCAAGTCATGTCAAGTCACTTTTATTGTCATTTCGACCATAATTGCTGGTACAGTACGTAGTAAAAATGAGAGCGTTTTTTCAGGACCATGGTGTTACATGACACAGTACAGAAACTACACTAGACTACAGACCTACCCAGGACTGCATAAAGTGCACAAAACAATGCAGGCATTACAATAAATAATAAACAAGATAATAGGGCAGTAAGGTGTCAGTCCAGGCTCTGGGTATTGAGGAGCCTGATAGCTTGGGGGAAAATGTTACATAGTCTGGTCGTGAGAACCCAAATGCTCCGGTGCCTTTTCCCAGATGGCAGGAGGGAGAAGAGTTTGTATGAGGGGTACGTGGGGTCCTTCATAATGCTGTTTGCCTTACGGATGCAGAGTGTAGTGTAAATGTCCATGATGGTGGGAAGAGAGACTCCGATGATCTTCTCAGCTGACCTCACTATCTGCTGCAGGGTCTTGCGATCCGAGATGGTGCAATTCCCGAACCAGGCAGTGATGCAGCTGCTCAGGATGCTCTCGATACATCCTCTGTAGAATGTGGTGAGGATGGGGGGTGGGAGATGGACTTTCCTCAGCCTTCACAGAAAGTAGAGACGCTGCTGGGCTTTCTTTGTTATGGAGCCGGTGTTGAGAGACCAGGTGAAATTCTCCGCCAGGTGAACAAGAAATTTGGTGCTCTTAACAATCTCTACCGAGGAGCCGTCAATGTTCAGCGGGGAGTGGTCGCTCCGTGCCCTCCTGAAGTCAACAATCATCTCTTTTGTTTTGTTCACATTAAGAGACAGGTTGTTGGCTCTGCACCAGTCTGTTAGCCACTGCACCTCCTCTCTGTAAGTTGATTCGTCGTTCTTGCTGATGGGACCCACCACGGTCGTGTCATCGGCGAACTTGATGATGTGGTTCGAGCTGTGTGTTGCAGCACAGTCGTGGGTCAGCAGAGTGAACAGCAGTGGACTGAGCACTCAGCCCTGGGGAGCCCCCGTGCTCAGTGTGATGGTGTTGGAGATGCTGTTCCTGATCCGGACTGACTGAGGTCTCCCAGTCAGCAAGTCTAGGATCCAGATGCAGAGGGAGGTGTTCAGGCCCAGTAGGCTCAGCTTTCCAATCAGTTTCTGAGGGATGATTGTGTTGAATGCTGAACTGAAGTCTATGAACAACATCCGAACATATGTGACTTTTATTGTCCAGCTGGGTTAGGGCCAGGTGGAGGGTGGTGGCAATGGCGTTGTCTGTTGAGCGGTTGGGACAGTCCGCAAACTTCAGGGGGTCCAGTGAGGAGGGCAGTAGGGTCTTGATATGCCTCATGACGAGCCTCTCGAAACACTTCATGTTGATGGATGTGAGTGCAACGGGATGGTCTTGGTTCTACAGTCATAACCTGCAGACTGAGCTCAGCTGGTTTGGATGTAAAGAGTATACTCACTGAGACAGGTTGTCCTGGACTTCAACATCAGGTCTGGGTGGTCACAGGACCACTCAATGAAACCATCATTCCCTAGAAAGTATTGACAGCATATCAAGTCTTTATCAGATTTTAAAGGAAGTAAAGACCAAATTTTTTCTTCAACGTTTAAAACCAGCTCTATACCTCATCTGAAGCATTGCACATTTTGACTGTTCAGCACCTTTCAGTGGTATAAATGAGCAAAACATCTGAAATAATGGTTGGGTCTGCTGGAGGCTCTGAGAGGCCACCATCCGTGTAGAGGGAAATGTATGATAGCCTGGATTTTATTGGCAGAGGCTCACTGATCATAATCACCAGCTTTAGTCACCTATAGCTTAAAATTTCCTCTTGCAGATACGAAGTCTCCATTTTGCCTACACGTGATGTTCAGAGGAACCAATGTGTTCGACTGCAGGAATTATGAAAGGTTAGCAGGCAGGATTCACAAGTGGTTAAGAAGACAAAAGGCGCATGTTGGCCATTATTATGAAGGGCGGCACACAAACAAGCCAGGAACTCAGCAGGTCAGGTAGCATCTACGGAGGAAAATGGACTGTGAATGTTTCAGATTGGGACCTGAAAGATCTCACAAGTAGGAGAGTTTATGCATCTGGAGCCTACGCTACAAGATAGAGGGATGTCGCTTAAAACTGAGGTCTGGAAACATTTATTTCTCAGTGGAAAGTGGATGCCTGAAATTCTGCATCTGTGAGTCTGATCATTAACATAATTTAAGTTGGAGATAGATAAATAATTGAAAGATTGAGGAATTGAGTGTTCTGGGCAACTGGCAAAGGAGTTGAGGCCGGTGTTGATCTGCCATGATTAGGGGACACTGTCTCACTCCTATATTCTTGTTTTCCTGCTTTGCTGCCTGTCAAAACTGTCAAGCACAATGAATGTCTGAATATCTCCAGTAATACAGTCAAGAAGGCTACCAAAGCTTACAGCAGGATGTGAATCAGCTGGAAAAATGGGCTGAAAAATGGCAGTTGGAATTTAATGCAGAGAAGTGTGAGGTGTTTCACTTTTGGGAGTACCAACTGGGGTGGGGCTTAGACGGTTAACAGTTGGGCACTGATGAGTGTGGGAGAACAGAGGCTCTGGGAATACAGATCCATAATTCCTTGAAAGCAGTGTCACAGGTAGATAAGGTCATAAAGAGAAGTTTTGGCACATTGATCTTCATAAACCAGAGAACTGAGTACAGCAGTTGGGATGTTATGTTGAAGTTGGAAAAGACATCAGGTACACTGAATTTGGAGTATCGTGTGCAGTCAGCCACCTGCAGGGAAAATATCGATAAGATTGAAAGAGTGCAGAGAAAACTGACAAGGACATTGCCGGGACTTGGACTTGAGTTTTCGGGAAAGGTTGAATAGGTTAGGAGCATCAGAGAATGAGGAAAGCTTTGATGGAGGTATACAAAATGATGAGGCGTATAGATAGTGGTAAATGCAGGCAGGCTTTTTCCATTGAGGTTGTGCGTGAGACTAGAACGAGAGGTCATGGACTAAGGGTGGAAGGTGAAATATTTAAGGGGAACATGGGGGGGCCACCTTCACTCAGAGGGCAGTGAGACGATGCACAGAACGATGTGCCAGTGAGGAAGGCCCTCCTTTCCCCCTGAGCAGCAGACACTCGCTACAGATGAGAGAAAGACCCTAGCCAGGGTCAACCCACGTAAAGCTGTGGGGCCTGATAACATACCTGGTTGGGTGCTGAGGGATTGAGCAGCCCAGTTAACAGACGTTCGAACAGACACCTTCAACATCTCGCTGGAACAGTCCACTGTCCCTGTAGACTTCAAGCTGCCCGCTATCCTCCTGCCCAAGAGGGTGACAGTAACTTGCCTTAATGACTACTGTCCAGCGCCACTCACCTCAACAATGACAAAGTTCTCTCAAAGGCTGGTTTGGATCATACTAAATTCCATCTTCCTGCTACATTGAACTCTTTCCAGATCGCTTATCGCTCAGAACGTTCCACTGAGTGTTCCACGTAGCCTCTGCCCTCCACTTTCTCCTGACTTGCCTGGAAATGGTGCTTCACCCGCCGGGATTTTGTTTATCGACTTCAGCTTGGCATTTCATACAATCACCCCTCAGAAGCTGGTGGGTAAACTGTCCACATTGGGTCTCAGCACCTCTCTCTGTAACTGGAGCTTGGATTTCTCGACGGAAAGGCCCCAGTCTGTCCGTGTTGGCAGTTGTATCTCTAGCTCCATTACGCTGTGCATTGGTACCCCCGGGCTGTATGCTCAGCCACGCTGTCCGTACTGCTGGCGCATGACTGCGCTGCATGATGTAGCTCAAACGGAATCAAATTCTCTGATGACACAACAGTGGCTGATGTCATCAGCGGCACCGCCAAGACGGCGTACGTAGAGGAGGAAGGGCAGCTGGGATGGTGGTGTGAGCACAACAACTCGAGTCTCAACATGGACAAGACCAAAGAGGTAATTGTGGACTTCAGAAAGGTGCAGCCTGACCCCTCAGCGCACATGACCAGCTCTTCTGTGAAGAGAGTTAGGAGCACCATTTCTCACCTTCTCCCTCAATACCACTTCTTTCGTCAAGAAAGCACAGCAACATATCCACTTGCTAAGGAGATTGAGGTGAGCAAAGCTTCCCCCCCCCCCCCCATTCTAACCAATTTTTACAGGAGCACCCTCATCATGTATGGAATGCCAGCTCTGTTATATTGTTTACTTTTTAATTTGTATAGTGCCCTATAAAAAGTATTCCCCCCCCTCGCCCGAAAGTTTTCATGTTTTATTGTTTTATGACATTGAATCACAGTGGATTTAATTTGACTTTTTTGACACTGATCAACAGAAAAACACTCTTCTGTTTCAAAGTGAAAACAGATCTCTACAAAGTGATCTAAATTAATTACAAATACAAAACGCAAAATAATTGATTGCATAAGTATTCACCCCTGTGTGGATAGGTCTCTATCAGCTTTGCACATCTGCACACTGCCATTGTTCCCCATTCTTCTTTACAAATCTGCTCAGACTCTGTCAGATTGTATGGGGATCATGAGTGAACAGCCCTTTTCAAGTCTGGCCTCAAATTCCCAGTTGGATTGAGGTCTGGACTCTGACTTGGCCACTCCAGGACATTAACTTTGTTGTTTTTAATCCATTCCTGTGTAACTTTGGCTCTATGCTTGGAACCATTGTCTTGCTGGAAAACAAATAGTCTCCCAAATTACAGTTCTCTTTCAGACTGCATCAGGCTTTCCTAGGGATGATGTGTTTTTGATGATGTGCAGTGTCTGGCTTACACCAAATGCAGCATTTAGTCTGATGGTTGAAAAGCTCAATTTTGGTTTCATCAGACCATAGAACCTTCTTCCAGCTGACTTCAACATCTCTCACATGTCTTCTGGCAAACTCTAGCTGAGAGTTCATATGAGATTTTTTTTAAACAGCCTCTTTCTCTTTGCCACTCTCCCATAAAGCTGTGACTGGTGAATCACCCGAGCAACAGTTGTTGTATGTGCAGTCTCTCCCATCTCAGTTACTGAAGCTTGTAACTCCTCCAGAGTCGTCATAGGTCTCTTGGTGGTCTCCCTCACTAGTCCCCTTCTTGAATGGCCACTCAGTTTTTGACAATGGCTTGCTCTAGGCAGGTTTATAACTGTGTCATATTCTTTCCATTTCTTGATGATTGACTTAACTGTACACCAAGGGATATTCAGTGACTTGGAAATTTTCTTGTATCCATCTCCTGACTTGTACTTTTCAATAACTTTTTTTAATGGAGTTGCTTGGAGTGTTCTTTTGTCTTCACGGTGTAGTTTTTGCCAGGATACTGACTCACCAGCAGTCGGACCTTCCAGACACAGGTGTATTTTTACTCCAATCAACTGAAACACCGCGACTGCACACAGGTGATCTCCATTTAACTAATTATGTGACTTCTAAACCCAATTGGCTGCACCAGTGATGATTTGGTGCGTCATATTAAAGGGGGTGAATACTTACGCAATCAATTATTATGTGTTATATATTTGTAATTAATTTAGATCACTTTGTAGAGATCTGTTTTCACTTTGACACAAAAAGAGTCTTTTTCTGTTGATCAGTGTAAAAAAAAACCCAAATTAAATCCACTGTGATTCAGTGTTGTAAAACAATAAAACATGAAAACTTCCGGGGGGGGTGGGGTGGGGGAATACTTTTTGGAGGCGCTGTATTCACACCTTATTATTTGTTAATTTATTTGTCATAATATTACTTTGTGTTGTATGTGTGAGTTACATTACTGCATTGTGCATCTTGGTCTGGAGAAACGTCATTTTGTTTGGTTGAATGACAGTAAACTTGAACTTGAGTGTGGATCGAGCCGCCAGAGGAAGTGGTGGATGCAAGTTTGATTGGAACATTTGAGGGAAGTTTGAATATGCACATGGATAGGAAGGGTATGGAGGGCTAAGGTCCAGGTGCAGATTGTTGGGACTAGGCAGAACAACAGTTTGGCACTGACTAGATGGGTAGAAGGGCCTGTTTCTGCATTGTAGTGCTCTATAACTGTGTGACTCTGAAGTGTTAAAAGAATCGCAGTTTATTAGCAGCTAGCTAACTAACAACTTTTCATCAAAGCTGATTGGAATCATGGCCTGGTTTAGTCTTACTGAATGTGAATGTCAAATGAAATGCGCTGGAGAGTTTCTTCACGAAAGGAAATCATTAAATGAACTTCTTTCATTTATGAGTGATGTGTTGTACAGCTTTACTGCAACTAACAGCTCTTGTCCAATAGGTGGCAATGCAGTCCTTACTGAACAGCAGCTAATAACCCTTTGTAAAGTTTTCTCTTTGCTCATGCCTACTGTGCTAATAACCCTATTTAACATTTTCTCTTTCCTCATGCCTATTGTCTTTCTTTCACTTTCTTTCTCTCCCTCTTTATCTTCTCTTGTCATTCCCTCCCTCTCTTCTCATCCTTCCCTCCCTCTCCGCTCTCATCTTTCCATCGCTCTCCCTTCTCCTGTGTTTCCCTTTCTCGCTCTTCTCTTGTCTTTCCCTCCCTCTCCTCTCTTTTAACCTTGCTCTCTCTTCTGTCTCTTGCCACTTTGGCTCTGTTTTCCCACCCCTTCCCATCTTTCCCCACCCCCATTGTCAGCCTGTGTGAAACGAGACCCTCTCAGTTTACCGGGTGGGTTACAACATGGGTCACTGGAGGTAGGAAGGAGAGCACGTTCCTTCATCAGTTGTGCTGGCCATGCATTTCTGCCCAGAGATACGAATTGGAAGCCTTTTGAGCCTTCCCATGTCTTGAAAACACTTTCAGAAGCCCAGTATCAGCATCCCAATTGGCCTCCTTTAGGAGCCACTGCATTCAGAAAAGCTGGCTCATAAGTGAGGGAAATCCAGGCCAGAGTGTAAGTCGGCTGCTCGACTGCTGCATACTGTCCCCGGTTCTACCTCTGGCCAGTTTTTCTACTGTGCAGCTTTGGAATGGAGTACAATTTTGGATGATATCCTCTTGTCTCAGGCAATTATGCTTCAATGCCCTGGAATCTGTGTGTCACAATAGCACAGTGACCTCTATGTGTAGGCTATCACTGCAGCACAGTCAAGACCCAAAAACCTACGTAATTGATCATCTCAGGGAGTATTGTAGTAACCTTTGCTACAGCCCCTACAAGCAAATACAAAGTAGTCAAAGGATCAATTTATTATCAGAGTACATACATTCACCACATAAAACCCTGAGATTCTTTTTCTGTGGGTTATACTTAGCAAATCTAGAGAACAGTAACGTAAACATCAGGAACTGTTAACTGTAAAAAAAAATGTGCAAATGCTGATATAAATAAATAGGAATAAATACATAAAATAACAATATAATAGTCTTTAAATGAGTATCCCCTTTTGTTCAGGAGCCTGATGGTTGAGGGGTAGTATCTGTTCTGGAATCTGGTGGTGTGAATCCTGAGGCACCTGTACCTTCTACCTGATGGCAGCAGTGAGGAAAGAGCATGGCCTGGGTGGTGAGGATCTCTGATGATGGATGCTGCTTTTCTACTGCAATGTTTCATGTAGATGTGCTCAGTGGTTGGGAGGGTTTTACCTGTGATGTACTGGGCCGAATCCACTACCTTCTGTAGGATTTTCTGTGCAAAGGCATTGGTGTTCCCATATCAGGCCAAAATGCAGCCGGTCAGCACACTTTCCACCACACATCTATAGAAGTTTGCCAAGGTTTTTGATGACGTGCTGAATCTCCACAGACTCCTGAGGAAGTAGAGGCACTATCGTGCTTTCTTCGCAATTATATTTATATGATGGATCCAGGACAGGTCCTCTGAGATAGTGACACCCAGGAATTTAAAGTTTCTGACCCTCTCCACCTCTGATCCTCAGATGATTACTGGCTCATGGACCTCTGGTTTCCCTTTCTGAAGTCTACAAGCAGCTCCTTGGTCTCACTGACATTGAGTGAGAGGTGGTTGTTATTACACCACTCAGCCAAGTGTTCAGTCTTGATTCATCACCCCTTTGATACAGCCCATAACCGTGGTGTTGTCAGCAAACTTGCATATGATGTTGGAGCTGTACTTAGCCACACAGACATAGGTGTAGAGTGAGTAGAGCAGGGGGATTAATTCCTGTGGTGCTCCTGTGCTGATGGAGATTGTGGAGGAGATGTTTTTGCCAATCTGAACTGACTGGGGTCTACAAGTGAGGAAATCCAGGATCCAATAGCACAAGGGGGTATTGATGGCCGAGCTTATTGAATAGTTTGGAGGAGATGATGGCGTTAAATGCCAAGCTGTAATGGATAAAGAGCATCCTGATGTATGCACTTTTGCTGTCCAGATGTCCCAGGGTTGTGTGAAGAGCCAATAAGATAGCATCTGCTGTAGACCTGCTGCTTCAGTAGGAGAATTGTAGCGGATCCTAGTCACCATTCAGACGTGGATGCCTCTTTCCTTTGGCAGAGACCAGACCTATACGCGATATTTCAGGTGACATTTAACCAGGGCTTTCTATAACTGGAGCAAAAGACTTGTAGAGAGGCACCTTCCAGATCATAGGCACCTGGTGGATTGATAGGTGCCCTGTGATCATGGGTATATGGTGTTCCAATGTGGAGACGTGTGTCTCTTTAATTACATCTTTGCTTAGCCTGGTTTTGTCTTTTCCACAACTTGATTTACCTGCACTATTAATCAGACTTCTTGATGGTTTTAAGTTTTGACAGAGTCCCTGATCTCAAAACTAAATTGTTTATGCAAACAATGGTCTGATGTTATCCCTGGGTTGGAGGGCAATGGGGAAGAGGATGGGACAGGACTCAGAACATACTGTTCAGAAAAGTTCTTGTTCTTTTAGCCACTGCTTCTGATGTTTGTGTACAATTACTCCACTAGTAGCATTCTGGTATGTTCTCACATGCTTGTTTGAGAGACCGTAATCGTGACATCTACTACATCTTTATCACTAGTTCTTTGCTTGCCACAAAATCATTGTGCTTTTGGTTTCTTTCTTAAGAAATTGAGGACGATTTCTGTGAACATCATTGCCTTGCTGAATTTTGCCTGTCTTTCTAAGGGACATTGGATGAAACCCTGCCAGTCTTTCCTGGTTGATAGCTTTGTGTAAGACTTCGTTCATGAGTGGCATTTTTGTAGAAAAAATATTTTTCCTGCTTTTTTTTTTAAAACGGTGAAGTTACTATCATCACCTGCATGCTCACCACCAGTGAAGAGAGCAGGAATTGGGGCTCAGTGAATACAACCCAGGCAATGTTCAATCAGCACATAGTTGCCCATTGCTTTAATGCTATACAGTCTATCAACTAGCTCTCCACCAATGTGAGCAGCAGTTGGCACATGCATATTCTATTTGCACCATAAGATACAGGAGCAGAATTAGGCCATTTGGCCCATTGAGTCTGTCCCACCATTCCATCATGTCTGATTTATCAACCCTCTCAACCCCATTTTCCTGCCTTCTCCCCATAACCCTTGACACCCTTATTAATCTAAAACCTATTAACTTCCGCTTTAAATATACCCAATGACTTGGCCTCCATATCTGTCTGTGGAAATGAACTCCACAGATTCACCACCCTTCGAGCTAAAGAAATCCCTCCTTATCTCTGTTCTAAAAGGGAGATCCCTGCATTTTGAGGCTGTACCCTCTGGTCCTAGACTTCACCATGATGGAAAACATCCTTTCCACATCCACTCTATCTAGGCCTTTCAAAATTTGTTACATTTCAATGAGATCCCCCTCATTCTCCCAAACTCCAGTGAGTGCAAGCCCAGAGGCATATGTTAACCCTTTCATTTCCAGAATAACTTGTGAACCTCCTCTGAAATCTCTCTAATGCCAGAAAATCTTTGAAAAGGGGACGAATTTTCTCACAATGTTCCATGTGGTCTGACCAATGCCTTATAAAGACTCGGTATTACATCCTTACTCTTATATTCTAGCCCTCTCGAAATGGATACTAACATTGCATTTGTCTTCCTTATCACTGACTCAAGCTGCACATTAACCTTTAGGGAATCCTGCACAAGTACTCCCAAGTCGCTTTGTACCTCTGATTTCTTCTGGTCCAGGTGACTCATCCACCTTCAGGACTTCTCCCTGGTAATAGCATCTACACTCATTTCTGCTCCTGACACTCTCAAATTTCTGGCATAATGTCTTCTATAGTGAAGACTAATACAAAATACTTATAAGGTTCTTCTGCCATTTCTTTGTCCTCCATTACTAACTCTCTGGTGTAAATTTCCAGCAGTCCAATGGCATGAACATCAATTTCTTGAGCTTCTGGTAATGGCACCCCCCGCCCCGCATCACAATTCTCCATTCCCATTTCCCTCTCTCTCCTCATCTCCTTACCTGCCTCTTACCTCCTTACGATGCTTCCACCCCTTCCCTTTCTCCCATGGTTTTCTGAACCTCTCATATCAGATTCCCCCTTCTCCAACCCTTTATCTTTTTCACCAATTGACTTCCCAGCTCTCTACTTCACCCCCTGCCCCTCAATTTCACCCATCACCTTGTACTTCTTCCTCTCCCCCCCCCCCCAACACCTTCTTACTCTTGACTTCTCATCTTTTTTTCTCCAATCCCGAAGACTGTTTACCCTTTCCATAGAAGCTGCCTGGCCTGCTGAGTTCCTCCAGCATTTTGTGTATGTGTTGTTTAGATTTCCAGCATCTGCAGATCTTCTCTTGTTTATGATAATAATGCAAGTTAAATAATGAAATGTTAGAAAAATATTACATTCCGTAAGATGGACTGAACCTTATAATCTATCTTGTTATGGTCTTTCATCTTATTGTCTTGCCTGCACTTTCTCTGTAACTCTTTATTCTTCATTTTGTTATTGTTTTCACTTGTACCACTTCAAGGCGCAGTTATATTGAATTGATCTCCATGGACGGCGTGCAAAACAAAAGTTTTTCACCATACCTCAGTACGTGTGACAATAATAAATCAATTTACCCAATTTACTGTGGCATTAGGAGCTCTGCATAACAGCACATCCAGGCAGAATATCAGCACTTAGTATTTAATTATCAAGGTAAAGATTTGAAAGTTCTAATAGCTATTTTTGTCAGCTGGATTAATAATAAGTCCTGGGACAGGTATAAACCACAGTAGAGTTGAATTAGTGAAGCAACACCATGCCAACTGGTGACCATTGTGCAATGTTGAGAAACCAGCAAGAGATATACTCAGTGGCCAGTTTAGATTCACGTACTCATTAATGCAGCTACCTAAATAGTCAATCATGTGGCAGCAACTCAATGCATAAGAGCATGCAGACATGTCAGGAGACTCAGATGTTGTTCAGACCAAACATCGGAATGGGGAAGGAATGTGATCTAAGTGACTTTGATCACGAAATGCAGGGAGTTTCAGGTATCTCAGAAACTTCTGATCTCCTGGGATTTTCACGCACAAAAGCCTAAAATATTTACGGAGAATGGTGTAAGCAACAAAAACATCCAGTTAGCGGCAATTCTGTGGGCGACAATGCCTTGTTAATAAGAGAAGTCAGAAGAAAATGAGCATGTAACTTAATCTAGAAGCTGCCGACAGTTTCCCTACCACACAGTCTCTTGGAAGACCCTATTGTATCCAGTCTGGTTCAATCTGGCGACAGTAACTCATATAATCACGCACTGCAGCAAAGCTGTGTAGGAGAGCATCTCTGAACGCACAAGTCGAACCTTGAAGTGTATGGGCTACAGCAGCAGAAGACCAGAAACACACTCAGTGGCCACTTTATTAGGTACAGGTGTCTAATAAAATGGCCACTGAGTGCATATCTATTACTTTATGGGACGGCGTACATGTTGCCCAAACCAGATGCACCCTTACGGCCCCAATTCTCAATTGTTACTGGCATGACGCATTGATCTGCTGAAGCAAGTTAAGTGTTTCAGGAAAGCACTGCATGGAGCCAATGATAAAAGATGAGCTTTATATTCAAGCTTTAGCTTTTGTTGTGCAGTTATTTTGTTGGTTTGAGGCAACGAATAATTGCCAGAGGTAATTCCTTTATAACCTTCTCTCTCGTGTTTCAGATCCGACCAGTTGTTGAGCAGCTCTTCGCATTTTCTGCAGTACCCCAGGCTTTCCTGAAAATGGAAGGAGGTCATGCACGAGGGAAGACTGTAATCAACAGGAGTGGAGAATGAATTATTTTATTTTGCAGCTTTTGCATAAGCATTTCAAAACAACAAACACAGTAGTACTGTCGCTGATCGTAGCAACTATGTACTGTACAGTGAAATGGAAATAAAATATTGTCTGTTTTTCATTTACCAAAATAACTCTAAATAAGATGGTTATACAAGTATTTATCCGAGTTTACGGCACAAACAAGTGTTGAAATAGTTGAGTTGATAAAAATGAGGAAGAGGATAATAAAGGTAAAGTACCATCATACCCAATATTAAAGATAATACAGCCCCCAGTTCATTTGCTAAAGTACAAAAAGAAATGTATGAGTGATTAAAAGGTTACAAAACCTTTAAGGTGAAAGTGTTTATGATGATCCCTGATGCAATTTATCAAACAATATCGTCATTTGAACATCCACTGTCTCCGTAACATAGAAGGAATTGCTGGGCCTGCCCATAACAACTCTCAACATCCTACAAAGATACTAGTGATGATATGATATACACATCACCATGTTAAATTGTCTTCAGGTGGTCAATATGAAATTTACTTTTTAAAATCTGTATATTTGCAAATTGTGGCTGTGTTGGCCAGCAACTGTATCACAGTTGTTCAAAAGCTTTTTTCAATGCAAATGATAAAAGGGTTGGATTTTAAATCGAACCAAAGTTCAAAATTCAGCCACAAAGTGAAAGTCATAATAAGGAACTAGAACCACTTGCAAAAAAAAAGGTTCTTAAAACTTTAACACCAATTCTCATTTTCAATTTCTTTTCCAAAAAAAAAACACAGAACCATCACAGTAGTAATCTGTGCAGAGCAAATCAAACATCCATCTCTCACACCAAAAATACATCCTGAACTTTTAATGGTTTGTACAAACCAAGGTAGCACAAGCACAGTTACGAACATCCAATATTACGGATATTCAATTCTGCATGAATAACCTCATATTTATGACCCACCATCAACAGCAATTACAATGTCAAGCGGGGATCGTTGCAAAACTGTATCTTCATCCCAATGCATTAATTTGCCAGAGAAGTTATTATACCCATTTCCTGAAGAGATTTCCAGTGTTCAGTAAAACCAGTGAGCAGGGTTAGTCAATTATAAATAGTATTTAAAAATGTTTCAGCATATTTTGCACCAGGAATGAGATTTTCTCAGTTAAACAAAAACAGCCAGTTCCCAACGCATGAACTAAATGTAAGAATGCTTATGACCTTACAAAGATTATAATGTAACAAAAAGCAGATGGCAGTTGTTACTGAATTTACTTTGAAAATATTACATTGCACTGACAGTAGACAACTTATGCACAGTGCTTAGAAAGTGCTTCACGATTTTTCATTTCTGTTTCCACCTTGAAAGAATCAAACGATATCCAGGTCCCACCTCTGCGTTGGCCGAACCTCATCAAATGTGCTGAGAATGGTTTGGTTCTTGTCATAATGCTGACCTCCTTGGGGAAAAAAAAACGGAGATTACACCTTTTAAGGCTTATTGACATAATGTTCCGACTTAAGCTTTCATCAATGAGCACCTGCTTACAGAAGAGCCAAGCTTTCATTGTGACTAAAATCTTGTGAATGCTCCTTGAGTTGTTGATTCTTCTCCCAGCTACTGACGCCTCGTGCAGCACGCTTGGGCTCTCTGACGTGCTACTGGCCTTCCAGCTTCTCAGTGGCAGGTGTGAAGTAAAGAAAAATTGACAGGATTGTGGCTAAAATTCCCTTTACTTTTAGTAGGTGCGAATCTGAAGGGTCTAGATTACACTAGAACACCATCTTGCATGCCATCTCTGAAAATTACATTATGTTAAAAAAGATGCAAATTCTATTCCCATTTTAGGGTACACCCAGAAGGACGTTTCCTTTTCTCCAGGTTGAGATTTTTCACTTAAAAAAGTAATACTGATTTGTGAATGCAGATGAAGAGTCATTTATGTGCTGAAATAATATACTCTGTGATTTCACTGACTATGAACTAAGCATTTTATAAGGATTTCCACATTAATTGCACCCCCCTCCCAGTAAATCATTTAATGCCTTTCCTGAAGTTAGATAATGACATACTTCCTAATGAAAGGAATGAGTGACATATTTACAAACTGTAATTAAATTAAATCTCACAATTCAATGACTGTATTTGGTTAATGATTAATAAAACAAATTATATCAACACATCCCTTAAACTAACAAATTATGCACTAACCCTACCAAACAGTCGCCTATAGGGAACACCATCATTCCCTACTTTTAAAAAAATTACCTATCTGATATTGGTTTGTGTTTTAAAGTAGAACTTGCATAAACACTGCAGCTCAGTCCAAACTGGTGTCGAGAGGATGGAAAGGAGAGCATTATTGCCTTGGGTTCACATTGCTAAAGCAAATATCATTAAGTGGTGGAGAGGAATGCACTGACAAGAACATGAGAATTAGAAAATGGATCAACTCCTCACCTTTAATGTCGATAACCAAGTCAGTCCTGATACAATTCCATATGACTCCGTCGGAATCGATGCTCCAGATGTGAATGTCTTTACTGTGGAGTAGTGAAATCCCCAGTCTTGAACCTATGCCAAGCAAGCTTCCCGCTACATCCAAGCAACAATCTTCTCCTATCTGTGGCCGGAGAAAGGAAGGGAACCGTTTCAATCAATTCCATCAAATGAAAGGAGAGTCACTGAATATAAATGAAATACTGACCGGCTGCATACGCAGTTTGAAATGGCTCACGACTCCGTGATATAAATCGGACTAATTTTGTCTCAGAGGAATACTGTTCAGAACTGAAAACGATGAAAGGCCGTGGCCCATGTTGACGTGTGTGTGTGTGTGTGTGTGTGTGTGTGTGTGTGTGAGAGAGAGAGAGTGTGTGTGTGTGTGAGAGAGAGTGAGTGTGTGTGTGTGAGTGTGTGTGTGTGAGTGTGTGTGTGTTCCTTAAAATTAAGCTCTACTACCCCTGGAGGCCCTGACTGCATCTTCACACCTCACTAAAGACTGCTTCAACACAATTCAAAGTCTACAGCAGGGTTTCCCAACCTTCTTTATGCCATGGACCAACACCATTAACCGAGGAGTCTGTGGACCCCACATTGGGAAGCCCTGCTCTAGAGAGTCAGCTAGAGTAAATGAGAGCTATCCTTAACCCAGTGAGACGCTCACTTTTTGAGTGTCTTCCCGGTGGTGACACCACTGGCAGTACTCCATTACCGGAGGCACTGTAATGGCCAGGATTATTTACCTGGGAATCAGGTTCTTCGCTTGTGAAGAAAAGAGGGTTTAAAATAATTGGAATATGTCATAAAATTTGTTAACTTAGCGGCAGCAGTGCAATGCAAAACACGATAATACAGGGAAAAAGAACTCAATTACAGTATTGATTTACTTATAGATGGGAGAGGGACTTTAGGACAGGAAGCAAAGAGATGACCATACCAACTCTCAAAGCCTTTATATTTCTATATCTATATCTTCACTGGACCTCCCATGAGCAATGTGTGTCACAATAGTGGAGCTAACCGATCTACTGCCTCACAGCCACAGCGATCTGTGTTAACTATGACCTCCGGCGCTATTTTACTTCCTCTCTTTCACTGCATGGTTTTTCTTGAGTGATCTGGTTTCCTCCCGCATCCCAAGGACACGCAGACTGGTGGGTTAATTGCTCACAGTTAATCGCTATTATTATGTGGGTGAGTAGTAGAATCAGAGAGGAATTGCTTAGGGTATGGGGAGAATAAAAACTGGATTAGTCCAGGGGTTCCCAACCTTCTTCGTGCCATGGGCCAATTACTTCTCCAAAAAACTTCTTCTCCCAGAGGGTTGTGGGGGTCTCGAATGCACTGCCTCGGAAGGCAGTAGAGGCCAAATAATATTTAATGCTTTCAAGAAGGAGCTAGATAGGTATCTTATGGATAGGGGAATCAAGGGATATGGGGACAAGGCAGGAACCGGGTATTGATAGTAGATGATCAGCCATGATTTCAGAATGGCGGTGCAGGCTCGAAGGGTCTACTTCTGCACCTATTGTCTATTGTCTATAATTACCATTAAGCAAGGGGTCTGTTGACCTCAGGTTGGGAACACCCTGGATTAGTCTGAAAGGATGCTTGATGGTAAGTGTGGACGATGTGAGCCGAAGAAGATTTCAATGTTCTATAACTCCAAATAAACTTCTTCTAAGTAACAGACAACAATAGAGAAAAATATTCAAATATTTATGTGATACTATGTGATCTTCATTTATTACAAATAACTTAATCCTCAAAAGTACAAAGGACACAATAGAGCATGTGGTGTGGCAAAGTTGTGTATTGTATACATACTACAGAATCAGAATCAGGTTTAATATCACGGGCATATGTCGAGAAATTTGTTAACTTTATGGCTGTAGGGCAATGAAATCTATGAATTTCAGTAAGATATATGCCTATTAAATACTTACGTTAAAATAGTAGTGCAAAAAAAACAAATAAAAAAGTACCGAGGTTGTGTTCATGGGTTCAATGTCCGTTTAGGAATCAGACGTCAGAGGGGAAGAAGCTGTTCCTGAATCGCTGAGTGCATGCCCTCAGACTTCTGTACTTCCTCCCCAATGGTAACAGCGTGAAGGGGGCATGTCCTGGGTGCTGGGGATCCTTAATGATGAATGCCGCCTTCCTAAGGCTCCGCTCCATGAAGGTGTCTTGGGTAATGAGGAGGCTAGTACCCATGATGGAGCTGACTAATTTTACAACTTTCAATCCTGTGCAGTAGCAATCCCCTCCATATCAGGCAGTGCTGCAGCCTGTCAGAATGCTCTCCATCGTACCTTTGTAAAGTTTTTGAGTGTTGTAGTTGACAAACCAAATCTCCTCAAACTCCTATTGAAATATAGCTGCCGCCTTGCCTTCTTTATAGATAATAAATAATAAAAGCACGTTGAACTTTGTAGAAAAGGTGAAAAAATATTATCACAAAGAAGAAAAGCTACTATTACCAACACAGGATGAAATGTTTCAATAAAAATGCAAGTAATTATTTTTTAAATCAACTTTTTTTAAACGAACTATCAAGGTATCAGAACATTACAAGGATGAAAGGGAGAAGTTTGATAGATTTACTGAAGGCAGGAAGAGGGTAGAAGTTGAAGACACCGAATGAATACAGCCTATTATCTAGACACACCACCTAGCAAGTGCACCGATGTAACATGCAAAATTCATGTTGCTTATTAAATAAACATACAGAGGCTCCAAGGGGATATCAGAGCAGCACACAAAATGCCGGAGGAACTCAACAGGTTAAGGCAGCATCTATTGAAATGAATAACCGGTCGACGTTTTGGGACGAGACCCTTCTTAAGGACTGAGGTTATAAAACTTTAAACTCTGCCTCACTGTCACTGAAGTTTGAAGCCAAAGAGTGATTCCATTCTGACAGCTACATTTGTAATACAGCTTCTTTGTCTTTCTCACTGGGAAGGGTGAAAAGACAATCCTCTGTAATACAGCTTCTTTGTCTTTCTCACTGGGAAGGGTGAAAAGACAATCCTCTGTAATACAGCTTCTTTGTCTTTCTCACTGGGAAGGGTGAAAAGACAATCCTCTGTAATACAGCTTCTTTGTCTTTCTCACTGGGAAGGGTGAAAAGACAATCCTCTCTCATCTCCTAAAAATATCAAGTGCCTTATTCATTAAATAAACATTAAGATGAGGGATGGGATAGGGATTGATAATGGATGGGACAGAGATTAAAGAGATAAAATTAAACTGATAAAACATTAAGAGAATATGCTTTAATAATTAACCAAAGAGCATTTGGAAACCTTTGCCTGATCATAAAAGCTGCCTGATGCATATTTTAATCAAATGTATCGCATTTAAGTTTTATTTCTAAGTACCTTGTTTTTGATGTACCCTTCCTGGTAGAACCAGATTTGATCATCCGTGCCCGACTCTTCCAAGGCCTGTATTCGAATCATTTTCATATCAGTCAGTTCTCCAGTCAAAGTCAGGAATGCTCCAGTGCCTCTGTTTCGCACCCTGAAGTATACTCGCCTCTGTGAAGGAAACAGGTTATCTGCATCAACTATTTGGTTTAAGACGGTGCTGCTTACTGGTTTGAGCGACAACTTAATGGTGGCCAACTATACAAAAAAAAGCAATTAAACGCTTTGTTGTTCCCACTTTTTCTGGTGTGTAACCACTACAACAGTGGCCTGTGGCTTCCCCGTCAGAAATGAGCTGAATCACCTGTACAGTCTAGCATGTTTGCTGTGTGGTTGCAGTCTCCCCGGGGTGGGACGGTTCTCCCTGGGGAAGGAACATTCTCCCTGGGGAAGGAACGGTTCTCCCTGGGGAGGGACGGATCCCCCCGGGACGGGACGGTTCTCCCTGGGAAAGGAACATTCTCCCTGGGGAGGGACGGTTCTCCCTGGGGAAGGAATGTTCTCCCTGGGGAAGGAACGGTTCTCCCTGGGGAGGGACGGATCCCCCCGGGACGGGACGGTTCTCCCTGGGGAAGGAACGGTTCTCTCTGGGGAAGGAATGTTCTCCCTGGGGAGGGACGGTTCTCCCTGGGAAAGGAACATTCTCCCTGGGGAGGGACGGTTCTCCCTGGGGAAGGAATGTTCTCCCCGGGGAGGGACGGTTCTCCCCTGGGGCAGGAACGTTCTCCCCAGGGTGGGACGGTTCTCCCCTGGGGCAGGACGGTTCCCCCTAGGAAAGGTTAGTTCTCCCTGGGGCAGGACGGTTCTCCCTGGGGTTCCCCCTGGGACACTATGGCATGTTGGGGCTGGAGTTGCCGTTGCAGACTTGGAGGCAATTTGACGTGGCAGAGCCAAGGCGAGGTGTGGAAAAGATCTGAAGTTTTTATCGACTTAAGAATCAAGCCAAATTGGAAAATTCGGGTACTGGCCGTAACAAGGCAATGGAGCCTGAGACTGTGGGTGAGGAATGACCTGAGGTTTAGAAGATTTAGGTGCTGGCCAGGACTGAAATGCTCGTGGTGTCAGGGTTTGAGATGAGAGCAGGCCTGTTTGGCTGGGTTTGCTGGACTCATAATGTGGCCTGCAACGAGGGGATTTCTGAATCGGCGGCAGCGATGCCTGGCGAGGTGAAAATCAGTTCTGAATGCTGGTTGCTTGCTTTATTATCTGCACAATACGGTTTTTGTGTTTTTCTTTCTCTGCACATTGTGTGTTTGACAGTCTTTTAGGAGACGAATCTCAAGGTTGTATAAAGTACACATACTTTGATAACAAATGCACCCTAAACTTTGAAATGTTCCTCAGTTCTTTTTTAAACACTTGTAATATTGTAAGTTTAAACTACAGTGTTGATTATGCATTGGTTTATGCCATGTGGATATTTATATCTTCTGCAGTTAAACAAACCGGAAATAACTGAGAGGAGGTAGGCCAAAGAGTTCCTAAATTAACATGTACCCATTAGTAACTGAGCTACACTTTCTTTTAAAAATGTTGTTCCAGACAATCTGTTTGCTCTAATTGCCAAAACACTCAGCTATAAGTTCCATTGCCTTATACTGTACAGTAGTTAAAGAAATTTAGCATAGAGACAGGCTCTTTAGCCCATCGAGTAGTTGTTAACCATCAACCACCCATTAACACTAATCCAATATTAATCCCAGTTTTTATGCTTCCCACAATTCTCAGCTCTGTCCCAGAATCCACTGTTGCACTTGCAGTGATTTATAGTGGACAATTATTTCCAGTGTGGGTGGAAACCAGAGAACCCCACGGACACCAAAAGGGAGAACGTGAAAACTCCACACAAACAGCTCCTGAGGCTGGACCTGCAAGGAGACAAGACCAGTGCCGTGAGGGGCACTGCAAGCCCCTGGCTCTCAGCTAAGGAATTCTTGATCATCTCTATGGTACACAGAACAGCAAATCTGCGAAGTCTGGGCATTTCTTTATAAGGGGGAAATGGAAAAGTACTGCGAATGCAAAAGAAAATAGATATTTATTCAATGCAAGGAAAAGAAAAAACCTTAATTTCAAAAATATTTTTTTCATTTCCTGAAGAATCTGTTTGGGGTTGTGCTTGAAGATGTATTTTAACCTCTGAGGAAATCAGGCATTCACCCCCCCCCCCCCATTTGATTTCTATTGAAATTTCATTAATCCATTAGAGAATGAATTTTCTTTTCTTCATTAGTGTTTCAACTACTTTTGATTGGATGGGCAACAGTGATGATGTCCCACACAAACATTATTCAAAAGTTCACACGACAGATCTTTATAGCCACGCGTCCTGACCTGAATCAGCGGACGCAGAGAACCAATCACATGCCATCCAGTGTGCTGATGCCAATTGGGTATCTGACTGGGCTGGAGCAATACCTGTTGACCTCTGTAGTTACTGCCTTCATAAACGACCCACCTGTTTTTCATTTTAAAAAGACAGAATATATTTTGCACATTTACACAATAGAAAATACCTGCAGAATGTTACACTAATATTGAGCATTACTTCTGCAAACAGAGGTTACTTCAGTAAAACATTAAGGATCCATTAAGATTGTGATACTGCGTTGATTTCTAAATTGGTTTAAAGACACACTGGAAAGCTACAACATAAAATGATCTACCTTCAAGTATTTTAGTGAGGGGACAAGACTCTTTTTCCCCTTTAGGAGAAAACAGGCAGAGCAACCTAAAAGTAATGGTCCCAGCTTGAAATGATACAACATCAGAAAAACAGATGTGTTTCACACTAGAACATCCCAGCTGGCTACGAGTTGTAATAAAAGAGAAACTGCCGGAAACACTCAGCAGGTCAGACTGCATCTGTGGGAACAGACCACAATCCTTAAGGATCGGCAGCAACACCTCTGCCACAATTATTCTCAACACTGGTGCTCCAGAGTATTGTGGCCCTATTCTACTCCCTGCACACACGACTGCATGACAAGATTTTGCTCTAACTTTTAACATTCATTTTATTTAGAGCTGCAGTGCGGAATAGGCCCTCCTGCCCTTCAAACTGCACCGCCCAGCAAATCCCAATTAAAGCCCAGCCTAGTTATGGGACAATTTACAATGACCAACTAACCTCCCAACCGATACGTCTTTGGACTGTGGAAGAAAACCGGAACACCCAAAGGAACCCACATGGTCACCACAAGACATAGGAGCGAATTAGGCCATTCAGCCCATCGTGTTTGCTCCGCCATTCTATCGTGGCTGATCCTGGGTCCCACTCGACTCCATACATCTGCCTTCTTGCCATATCCTTTGATGCCCTGACCGATCAGGAAACGATCAACTTCCACCTTAAATACACTCACCGACTTGGCCTCCACTGCAGTCTGTGGCAGAGCATTCCACAGATTCACTACCCTCTGGCTAAAAAAAATTCCTCCTTACCTCTGTTCTAATGGGCCACACCTCAATTCTGAGGCTGTGCCCTCTAGTTCAGGACACCCCCACCACAGGAAACATCCACCCTATCTAGTCCTTTCAACATTCAGCAGGTTTCAAAGAGATTCCCCAGCATTCTTCTAAATCCCTGTGAGTACAGGCCCAAAGCTGCCAAACACACCTCATATGCTAACCTCTTCATTCCTGGAATCATCCTCGTCAACCTCCTCTGGACTCTCTCCAATGACAACACATCCTTTCTGAGATATGGGGCCCAAAACTGTTGAAAATACAAGTATGGCCTGACTAGTGTCTTATAAAGGCTCAGCATTATCTCCTTGCTTTTATGTTCTACTCCCCTTGAAATTAAGGGGGGGAGACCTGATAGCAGTATAATTGCCAATAGCATATATAATCGAGTGTTTTTCCCATGATAGAAATGTCAGATACTGGAGAGCATAATGCTAAGGTAAGAGAGGAAGAATCTAAAAGAGATGCTCAAGGCAATATTTGTTTTTAAAAGCACAAGAAGAGACAGGTACCTGGAACACATTGCCAAAGGAGCTGTTAGAAGCAGATAAGATAGCAATGCTCAAGAGATCTTTAGGTAGACATATGATTTTTTATGCTTCAGAGACAACTGGGAAAACCCTGTCAGATGGTTGGGGCAGAGTTAGTGAATTTTACTCAAGAGACTCTTCCCAAGCATCAGAAATGTAAATTTACATCCAACCTGCCATCTTTAAGAAATATAATTTACATATACATCGATTCATGTTGCCTGAAAAACATGCATCTAATTTTATTCAAATCTAGTTAGCATTTTAGGTAACTGGATCATTTGAATTTGTTTTATTTAATTTTTAAAACCAACTTGAAAATGACTTCAAACACAAAAGATTATTAAAGATAAAGATAAATACTGTGTATAAATAATAAATGCACAATCCAGACAATTACTTTCTAATATCACAGTAGATTGTTCCCTTGTGTCAGAAGTTTTGAAGTAGGTTTTCTTTTACTTACATTCCACCATTAACTTTGACTGAAGAAACACGAGTATTATATCCTCCTAATTTCAGATTCAACACTTCCGAGATCAACTCAACTCTCTTTCCTTCAAATTTCTCTCGCATAAAGAGTATTATGCCTGGCATTGAGAAACACTGAAAACAAGAAAAAAAAATACTTTTCATAGGAAGAGGGAGAAAAGGCAATTATAGCTACTCAGAACAACTTGGAACAAACTGAGTGTACGGACTGACTGGCCACGACAGCGACCAATTACGGAGAGCTGTGGACATTGCTCAGCCAACATGAGATCCGGCCTCCCCTCCGTGGATTTTGTCTCCACCTCCCATTGCTCTGGGAAAGTAGCCAACAGAGTCATCGACCCCTCCCACTCTGAACATTTTCTCTTCTTCCTCTTGCACTGGGCAGAAAATACAAAAGGTTGTATAATGCAAAAGCATGCAACACCAGCCTCAAAGTCAGTTTCTATCCCATCATATGATTATTGAGAGGACCTTTTTTCGATAAAGTTTACCTCGTAACTTCACAATTTATGTTGCCAAGGCCCTTGCACCTTATTGTTTAACTACTCGGCATTTTCTCTGTAAATGGAACATTATATTTTGCATTCTGTAGTAGTCAAATATATTTTGTTTTGAAATTATCTGTATAGATAGCATAGAAAACAAAATTATATTTATTTTATCTTATTTCCCTTCTGTCCCTTCGATCCACACCACCCAGCCGCCTCTGACAGCCCCAATTTAACACTAAGCTAATCATGGGTCAATTTACAATACTAATTAACCTATCTGGTCCATCCCTGGACAGTGGGCGGATACCAGAGCACCCAGGGAAAACCCGCACATTCCATGGGAAGGACGTACAGAGACTCTATACAGAGAACGCTGGGATTGAACACCAAATTCCAAAGCCCCGAGCTGTAATGTCGCATTAAACTATGGGGTACCGTGGTGCCCCATATGGTATCGTGTGTATTGCATCTCACTACGTGTGATCATGATTAACCAATTACCAATTACAACTATTTTTGATTACTGTCAGAAAGGTCCACATCATTTTTGAAAATAACATAAGGGATCGCTAGCTTTATAAACAGGAGATTATATGTAGTATATACTTCTAAGAACACTAGTAGTTCATAATATAAATCACCAAAATTTAAAGCTAATAGAGATTGCAGAGGAGATTTCTGAGAATGATCCTGAAGTTAAAAGATGAGCTATTTGGAAAGCCTGGATACAATAGACTGATTTGCCTTCACAGAAAGCTTAAAGGAAAGCATGAATTTTACAAAATAGTGATGGATTTTCTACTGGCAATAGGGTCAGTAACAAGACCTCAGAAACTGGCAGGAAGAATAACAGATAATATCACGAAAGAGTGAAATTATACAGCAAGTGCTTTAACATTGCAAACTGGGAAATGGAAACATATTTAATAAGAGCTTCTAAAAAGAATACTTGGTGAATGTGTGGGAGGAAGCTCACAGGAAAGTGGAGACAGAGCAGAAGGGTTAGACAGTGGATATATTTTTCAACAGAAAAGTAACTCAGACATAATAGGGTTCTGAGCTGTGGGTTTCTCTCTTAGTTTCTTATCACACCACTCATGAAATCTCCTTAGAGAAGTCAAAATAAAAATTTAATAATCACATGTAATATCACAATCTAATTAGCAATTCAGCCTTGAAAGTGAAATAACACCCATTATATATTACTGTTTAGGATGTTCTGATGATTATAGGCGCTAAATGTTAAAGTTGTAATTTCAGAAATTATCTTTCCACACGTTTAGCTAGAAAAGAAAATTTTTAAAGCTTTACATAAAAGGACTTGAGTTCCACCAGTTCCAATCATGTTTTTGGAAGATAATGTCATCGTTTGAGAAGAAGGCAATGGCAAACCACTTCTGTAAAAAACTTTGCCAAGAACAATCATGGTCAAGACCATGATCACCCACGTCATTCAACTTGGCATGTAATAATGATGATGGTGATTATTGTTTGACTTGCTGAAGCACAAAGAACAAATTAGGATCTAATATTGTGACTGTCCGTTGATGCAGAAAGGACATTGAAAAATACCAGCTCAAGTTATGCATCTTTCAACTCCTAAAAGAAAATTGGGCTATTAAATATATCAACAGCATCAGAAATTTCTCAACTGAAAGTTAAATATTTAAGGGATACTTACAAAGTTTACTGTCTGTGCGGATTTGATACACGTATCAACTAAACAGCCCATAGCTGCCAAGTCAGGGTAGGTTCCTTCCTCAAGTACGTATTGTCTCCCAGTGAAATCCTCTGCATCAAAAACTACCCAGCTACAAAGAAACACAAACCAGGAATCAATTAGTTTTGCCTGCCTTCTGACCAGAAAGGTTCAAAGTATTACAGTTATTTCAAAAGTCAGGTTCATAGGGGGGGGGGGGCGATTTCAGTATGCAGGTAGACTGGGAAAATCAGGTCGGTACTGGATCCCAAGAGAGAGGATTTGTAGAGTTCCTACAAGATGGCTTTTTAGAACAGCTAAAATAGGGGATCAGCTATTCTGGATTGGGTGTTATATTATGAACCGGATTTCCGGAGACACAATGCAGAAAAGGCCCTTCCAGTCCTTCGAGTCGTGCTGCCCAAGGATCCCTCGATTTAACCCTAGCCCTAACCATGGGACAATTTACAATGTCCAATTAACCTACCATCCGATACGTCTTTGGACTGTGTGAGGAAACCCGAGCTCCTGGAGGAAACCCACATGGTCTTGGGGAGAACATACAAACTCCTTACAGGCAGTGTCAGGAAATGAACTCGGGTCTCTAGTGCTGTAAAGCATTGTGCTAACCACTACACTATTGTGCCAGGGAAGCTATGGTAAAGGAACCCTTAGGAAGCAGTGATTGTAATATGATAGACTGCAGTTTGAGAGGAAAAGGTTAAAGTCAGATATATCAGTATTTCAATGGAGTAACGGGAATTACAGAAGCATAAGAGGGGCACTGGCCAAGGTTGATTGGAAGGGGATACTAGCAGGGATGATGGCAGACAGCAATGGCTGGTGTATCTTGGAGCAATGGGGAAGGAGTAGGATAGATACATCCCGAAGAAGTAGTATTCAAAAGGCAGGATGAGAAAAACATGGAAATCAAAAACAACATAAAAGCAAGAGTGAGGACTTATAATAGAGCAAGAATTAGTGGGAAGTTAGGGGATTGGGAAGCTTTTAAAAACCAGTAGAAGGCAACTAAAAAAAAAAGAGAAAAGTTGAAATATGAAGGTAAGCCAGCCAATAATCTCAAAGAGGATACCAAAATGTTTTCCAGACATATAAAATTTAAAATCAGGCGAGAGTAGATATCGGACCACTAGAAAATGATGCTGGAGAGGTAGTAATGGGGGACAAGGAAATGGCAGATGAATGAAGAAGTATTTTGCATCAGTCTTCACTGTGGAAGACACCAGGAGTATGCTGGAATTTCAAGAGTGTCAGAAGGCAGAAGTGAGTTCAATTGTTATTGCTGGGGAGAAGGTGCACGGGAAGCTGAAACGTCTGAAGGTAGAGAAGTTACATGGACCTGATGGACTACACCCAGGATTCTGAGAGAGTTGAAAAGACTGTGGAGGCATTAGTAACGATCTTTCAAGAAGCACCAGATTTTGGAATGCTTCCAGGGGACTGGAAATTGCAAATGTCACTCCACACTTCAAGGGAGGGAGGCAGAAGAAAGGAAATTATAGGCCAGTTAGCCTAGCCTCAGTTACTGGGAAATGGTTGGAGTCTATTGTTAAAGAGAGATCTCAGGGTACTAAGAGGCACATGATAAAATAGGCCAGTGTCAGCAGGGTTTCCTGCAGGGAAAATTTTGCCTAACATATCTGTTGGAATTCTTTGAGGAAATAACAAGCAGGATAGACAAGGGAGAATCAGAAGATATTGAGCACTTGGATTTTCAGAAGGCAGTTGATAAAGTGTCATGAGGTTGTTGAACAAGACGAGCACATGGTATCACACAAAGGATGCTGGCATGGATAAGAACATTGGTTGATTGGCAGGAGGCAAAGAGTGGGAATAAAGAGATTCTTTTCTAGTTGGCTGGCAGTGACTAGTGGTGTTACACTAGGGGTCAGTGTTGGGAATGCTTTTTACATACAAGGGGTAATTGATAAGTTTGTGGCCCAAGGTAGAAAGAGTCAATTTTAGAAAACCTAGCATATTTATTTTACAACATAATCCCCTCCTACATTTACACACGTAGTCCAGCAGTTGTGGAACATATGGATTTTGGACCTCCAGAAAGTGTCCACAGATGGGTGATTGATAAGTCCGTGGTCTAAGGTGGAAGGAGATGAGTTATACAGCTCTCGTTACATACACATGCAGGTCAACTCTTTGAGTGATTTTGCAGAAAGTTTGAAGTTAATAACTCATCAGGGGTGATTGATAAGTTCGTGGCCTAAGGTGGAAGGAGATGAGTTATACAGCTCTCGTTACATACACATGCAGGTCAACTCTTTGAGTGATTAGGCGGAAAGTGTGAATTTAATATCTCCTTCCACCGTAGGCCATGAACTTATCAATCACCTGATGAGTTATTAACTTCAAACTTTCTGCATAATCACTAAAAGAGTTGAACTGCACCTGCATGTAACGAGAGCTGTATAACTCATCTCCTTCTATCTTAGACTACAAACTTATTAATCACCCATCTGTAGACACTTTCTGGAGGTCCAAGATCCGTATGCTCCATGACTGCTGGACTGTGTGTGTAAATGTAAGAGGGGACTATGTTGAAAAATAAATGTGCTAGGTTTTCTAAAATTGACTTCTTCTACCTTACCCTTGTATATGTCAATGATTTGGATGACTGTATTGATGGCTTTGTAGGCAAGTTTGCAGACAATAGAAAGATAGGTGGGGGGCAGGTAGTGTGAGGAAGCAGAGAGGCTGCAGAAGGACTTTGACACTTTAGGAGACTGGGCAAAAATATGGCAGATGGAACTCAGTGCTGGGAAGTGTATGGTCATGCACTTTGGTAGAAGGAATAAAAGCATAGATTCTAAACATTCAAAAACCTGAGGTGCAAAGGTAATAAAAGCAGAAAGGATGAGCTGACACTGGTGAAGTTTATGAAAATGATCCCAGGAATGAAAGGGTTACATATGAGGAGTGTTTGATGGCTCTGGGCCTGTATCTGCTGGCATTTTGAAGAATGGGGTGGGGGTGGGGTATCATTGAAACTTGTTGAACGTTGGGAGACCTAGGTAGAGTAGATGTGGAGAAGCTGTTTTCAATAGTGGGGGAATCAAGGATCAGATGGTGCAACCTCAGAATAGAGGGACGTTCATTTATAATGGAGATGAAGAGGAATTTCTTTAGCCGTGGAGTGGTGAACTGTGGAATTCATTGCTGTGGAGGCCAGGTAATTGGATGGAGGTTGATAGCTTCTTGATTAATAAGGATGTCAAAGGTTACATTTAGAATTGATGAATAAAGTTTGGTGGGATAATAAATCAGCCATGATGGAATGGCAGAGCAGACTCGATGGGGCAAATCACCTAATTCTACTCCCATGTCTTATGGTCTCTTTGGAGAGCGGGGCAAAGTATTCCCACCGTGCTGCTGGGTAAGGAAATGCAGGATTTCAACTCACTAACCATGGTGGGCCTATGATACGCTCAGGATATGGGCAATAGAGGGAAATCTGCCCTTAATGGTGTTAGACTCCTCCTGCTGTCTTGACTTTCACATGATGGTATAAATTGTAGGTTTGGAGGGAGCTGCTGGAGTAATCTGGACTAGTAACTGTAATGCATTTAGTATCATTTACGCCCTTCATTCATCTCACTGGAGTGTGCAGGCAGCTTGGATGTAGTGCGGGCAATCTAAGTATTGTTCCTTACTGCCTCAAGGAAAAAGTCTGCTGGACCACCTTTAATTATTAGCTATATTCTGAATTTCACCTCACCCCTTTATTGAAATCATCCTGCAACTTCTGCACATTCACAAACCCAACCTATTTCAGTAGAACACAAGATTTTTAATTTATTTAGTGAAATCCAGAGGGGGTTAGCATAACAGTAAAAGAAATGGGAACAGAATTAAGCCATTTGGCCCATCAAGTCTGCTCCGCCATTCAATCAAGGCTGATTTATTATCCTTCTCAACCCCACTCTCTTGTTTTCACCCCATAACCTTAGACACCCTGACTAATCCAGGACCTTTCAACCTCCACTTTAAATGTACTCCATGCCGTGGCCTCCACAGCCATCTGTGGCAATGAACTCCACAGAATCAGCACCCTCTGGCTCAAAAAGGTTTTCTTCATCCATGTTCTAAATGGACGTCCCTCCGTCCTGAGGCTGTGCCCACTGGCTCTACGCCCCACCTCGCCACCTGTAGGAAACATCCTCCCTACATCCACTCTGTTTTGGCCTTTCAATATCGGACAAGCTTCAGTGAGATCTCCCATCACTCTTCTAAATCCAGTGAGTACAGGCTCAGAGCCATCTAACACTACTCCTATGTTAACCCTATCATTCCCGTGATAATTCTCATTTCATTCTCATAACGGATCATACAACGGACATTTTGCACTAAGTGTCATCACACAGTATTTACTGTCAACTATTGAACTGAGGAAGCAAAATTCTTACATCACTGATCAATGTCTTGCAAGCTGAGGGTCTCAGAACAGGAGTTCACAAAAGCATTTTGCTTCATTTTTAAAACATTTTTCAATTATAATGAATAGGGCTTTCTCATTTACTGAAACAAAATTATAGGTATTGTTTTTTGAAATGGTCAGGTAGCCTTAGCTTAAAATAGGGCATCGGGAGGGAGTGTCAAAATTTAACCTCAATAAGGTTAGGTGTTAAAAACCATAAAAGACATATTGAAATAGACTACAATATTCTATTTAACTATCAGTTTAAAGAACTGCCATTGTGATCCATAACTACCCTATGAAGCCTTTATGTTTTCAGGATCTAGATTAATTTGCTCACCTGCCACTTAGAACTTCACAGGACTTGGGTGAAAAACCATCAGGAAATTGGACTGCATCCATGTCAAAGATTTGTACGCTTCCTTGAAATTCAGGCTCAGAAAAGAATTTCACCTGCTCGCAATAAAACACATAAAACACATGCAATATGCTTAAAAATATGATACAGAGCTAATGCTGTGTGAAATTTACAATTTCAATATATCTACAATCTTATTTGCTTTAAACCATAAATAACACGGACTGTAAAAATGATCGTAATGAAATTACAATTATAATTGAGCAAATCCCCATGGCAATTTAGCTCAGACTCTCAAGTTCCCTTAATAATTCCTTTGACAGAACAAGTTAATAAAAACATAAAACTTTATTCTTTACCTTAAATTTAGACAGTTCACTATCCACTGCATCCTGAAATTAAAAAATAGGCACAGATTATGAAGATTTACCAGAAAACACCACTGAACCCTATATCACTCTCAAAGAAAGATACTAACTACTTACCTAGCTAATAAGACGCTCTTAACCTATAAGCCCAGTTAACAGTAGAGATTGTTTAACGTTATCCCTAAGGTCCAAGCTAATGCACGAAATCTATTATTTCAATCTGAAGTTCTTAGGATTCCAGATACTTTTTTAGCTTTTTACCATCATTTCATTAATCACTGCCAAATGACCTAAGTTATTTTTGTTTAAAGTGAATTAAACTCAGGATTGGATGCTAAAGGAATTCTTCTGTGGCTCTTAGCATCAGATGAAATCCCCTTGTCTCCAGTTGCCTCAATTATCCAGTACAGTGTTGGATTCTCTTGTTTAAATCCAAGGTTCTTTTAGAAGTCAGGAATGAGGCATAAAGCTTGCTGCTTCATGATTGATTTATTAAGAACAAAGGGAAGTTGAAACGATAAAAAAAGGGACAGAAGTCTGATACTTGAAGAACAGAAACTAAAGATGGTGCCTAGCATAACACAGCTATCTTTATACTCAAAGGTAAGAAAAAAATCCAGTCTAATTTATAGACAATAATAATCAAATTAGAAAATATTTAGTCAATACTGCAGTAAAAACTGAACAAAGAGAAAATACTTATTCACTTAATGCAAAGCATCAAGAGCTTTCCAGAATTATACTTCGTATAATAGCTAGAGACATATAAAACTGATATGTATATTATAACCACTAGGAATCATAGGAAGGAGTTACTTGTATATAAGTAATTATATAACATGCAAGCAGATAATTAACTGCAAAGAAAATGAAAATGAAACAGTTAATTCAACAACTGCAATTGTACAAATATGGCAGAACTGTGCGATTTGACCTGCTCTGATACTTTTCAAACCTTAGCTCCATCCACAACATACTGCTTCCACTGTTTGGTTCTTCTGCAAGTTGGCCACTCAGTTTAAGTGTATCTGGTGCTGTTTCTGGAATAATCCTCTCTAATTCTCACTGAACCAAGGCTAGTTCCCTGGCTTTTTGCCAAACAGTAAAGGTAGAGCAAACAACAAACAGTGTGCTGGAGGAATTTGGCAGGCTGAGCAGCATCTGTGAGAGGAAAGAAACTGCCAATGTCTCAGATTGTATCCTTGCATCAGGACCAAGAGTGTCTGCACAACAGGACAAGGGAAGAGTTGGTGATTGGTGGATTGAGAAGGGGTGTAGGATGGATCAGGCAGATTGCACCAGATGGGGGAGCTAGGGTGGATTTGGGAGACAGGTGGATGATAGATGACAACAGGCAAAGATAGAAAGAGAAACCATGTGGATGGAGAAAAGTATGAAGGTGAGAAACAGTTGCTGGAGAGAGATAAGCAAAACTCTAAACCATTAGGGGAGAGGCAAATGGTACCAGAAACAAACCCATGTTTTTTGCTCCAGATTCCAGCACCTGCATCTTCGAGTCTCCAGAAGAGAAAAGCCTAGCTTCAATCACACATTCACATGGCACAGAAATAGACCCTTCAACCAACCCAGTCTATGCCAACCATCCATTACACCCATCTACCCACAGTTCCATGAAATGTCCTCTGATAATTCAGCCACACTTTCAAGGTAATTTGAGACAGGTGAACAACCCAACAATCTTCAGCTTTGGATTTTAATCCAAAGCTAGAGTTTTTGTGTTTTATCCAGGGAATTTTCCCACTCAATTTCTTTGCCTCCCCATCTTCCTTGTAGGTGCTCTTTAATACCTACCTCATCTGTTCCAGTCCCTCTTTGTGTAAGGTTAGAGAATGTTTAGGAATGAAATTCTATTATTGTTCATGGTAACTTAGGTACCCAGTCTGTATATTTTAGTTGAAATACAAATCTTAACTATTGGGCCTTGTGTGAGCATCTCACTGAGAGTGAACCAGAAAAAGCCCTCTTTACTTCCACATCCAGCCTATTTTATCATGTGTCTTCACATACCCCAAAAGAGGATCCTTAGTAATTGGCTCCAAGATCTTGCCAACCACTGAAGTCAGGCAGAGTGACCTATAATTCCCTGACTTTTGCCTCACTCCTTCTTAAAAGGTTGAGTAACAGCCCTCGGAAACCATTCCAGAATCTAGTGATCCTTGAAAGATCACTGCAAGTGCCTCCATAATCTCTTCAGAGGGTGGAGGGTCCAGATGGTCCGGATCTACCTTCAGACCTTTCAGCTTCCTAAGCTCCTTCTTCATAGTAATAGCAACTTCACCTACTTCTGCCCTGACACTCACGGATTTCTGGCAAGATGTTGGTGTCTTCCACAGCAAAGACTGATGCAGAATATTTATTCAGTTCATCTGCCATTTATTTGTTCTCCATTACTGTCTCTAGTGTCATCTTCCAGCAGTCTGATGTCCCCTCCTACCTTTCCTTTATTCTTCATATATCTAAAAAAACTTCTAGTATCCTCTTTTATATTATTGGCTGGCTTAACTTCATATTTCATCTTTTCTCTCCTTTTTTAGTTGCCTTTTGTTGGCCATATAAAAACCTCCCAATCCTCTAGCTTCCCACAAGTTTTTGCAACATTGTATGTACTCTCTTTTGCTTGTCAGCTACGGTTGCTTCACCTTCCCTTTAACATGCTTCTTCTTTTGGATGAACCAATACAACCTCTTCTGAATTATTCCCAGGAACTGCAGCCACTGCTGATCTGCCATCGTCCCTGCTAGTGTTCCCTTCCAATGAATTAGGCCAGCTCCTCTCTCATGCCTCTGCAGTTACCTATATGCAACTGTAATTCCAATACATCTGATTTTATCTTCTTCCCCTCAAACTGCAGGGTGAATTCTATCACATTATGATTACTGCCTGATAAGGGTCCTTGGCTCCGAAGGGTTCTTTCTCAGTGAAGTTCGAGATTGTCAAGGTGGAATATGAGGTATGGATCCTCTAAAATACATCGAGCCTCAACGTCACAGCCTGGATTAGAACACCTTTAAGTTATTATCACAATCTGTTCAATTCCTGGATCAAACTTAAATATGCAAGAGATTAACTCAAATACCCACCACTACAACAGGCTGAACTGAAGCGATGGTAGAATTTCTTGCCCCCCAGTCTTCAAAGGTACTGTATAGCCCCTTTTCCAGAATGTACTGCTCTCCTGTGAAATCAGAATTCTCGTATGCAACCCAGCTGCAAATTAAGCAGAGAACAGACTGGTTACTTCTACTGAGCTTTATAAATACAGTTGCATTAAAGCGGAACAGTTGAGTGTGACTCCTAGGAGTTCGCCGCTGAGAAAAAAAAGCAACATGGAAAGAACGATGGGTTTCAACAACCAGCTGAGGCTTGTATATTGGGACCAGAGGACTTTTAAACCCAGTGACAAAGGCCAATTTCATTCCATACTGTGCAAAAGTCTTAGGCACAGTGTTGCTAGGGAGATATGTAGCTAGGGAGCTTATTACATTTAGACTGTAGTCAAGGTAGAGTGGAGAATGCGTTTGTAAATCTGGTGGGAGCAAAGGATGCTGGGAAAGGTGAAGGTGGAGCACCATGGGAGTGGTTGTGGGGCAGGCAGCAGAGAAGGTGTGCCCGATGGTGATGCAGGTACAGACACACCCATCCCTGACATACCAGGCTCAGGCTCACAATAGAGATACATATCAGAATCAGGCTTATCATCACTCACCTATGTCATAACATTTGTTTTTTTTTTAGTATGGCAGCAGTACAGTGCAACACATAAAATTACTATGATACTGTGAAAAAGTCCTAGTCACGCTAGCTATAAAAAGTATTTGTCACCCACCCCCCGGAAGTATTTATGTTTTATTGTTTTACAACATTGAATCACAGTGGATTGAATTTTTTTTTCTGACACTGATCAACAGAAAGACTCTTTTGTGTCAAAATGAAAGAACATCTCCACAAAGTGATCTAAATTACTTACAATTATAAAGCTCAAAATAATTGATTGCATAAGAATTCATCTCCTTTAATATGAGACCCCATATCATCACTGGTGCGGCAATTAGTTCTAGAAGTCAGATAATTAGTTAAATGGAGATCACCTGTGTGCAGTCGCGGTGTTTCAGTTGATTGGAGTAAAAATACACCTGTGTCTGGAAGGTCCGACTGCTGGTGAGTCAGTATCCTGGCAAAAACTACACCGTGAAGACAACAGAACACTCCAAGCAACTCAGCGAAAAGGTTATTGAAAAGCACAAGCCAGGAGATGGATACAAGAAAATTCCCAAGTCACTGAATATCCCTTGGAGTACAGTTAATTCAATCATCAAGAAATGGAAAGAATATGGCGCAGCTGTAAATCTACCTGGAGCAGGCTGTCCTCAAAAACTGAGTGACCGTGCAAGAAGGGGACTAGTGAGGGAGGCCACCAAGAGACCTATGACAACTCTGGAGCAGTTACAAGCTTCAGTGGCTGAGATGGGAGAGGCTGCTCATACAACAACTGTTGCCCGGGTGATTCACCAGTTGCAGCTTTATGGGAGAGTGGCAAAGAGAAAGCCACTGTTGAAAAAAACTCACATGAATTCTCGGCTAGAGTTTGCCAGAAGGCATGTGGGGGATTCTGAAGTCAGCTGGAAGAAGGTTCGATGGTCTAATGAAACCAAAATTGAACTTTTTGGCCATCAGACTAAATGCTATCTTTGGCTTACACACATCATCAAAAAGACACCATCCCTACCGTGAAACCATGGTAGTGGCTACATCATGCTGTGGGGATGCCTCACTGCAACAGGCCCCGGAAGGTTTGTGAAGGTAGAGAGTAAAATGAATGCAGCAAAATACAGGGAAATCCTGGAGGAAAACTTGATACAGTCTGCAAGAGAACTGCAACTTGGGAGAAGGTTTGTTTTCCAGCAAGACAATGACCCCAAGCATAAAGCCAAAGCTACACAGGAATGGCTTAAAAAGAACAACATTGATATCCTGGAGTGGCTGTGTTAGAGTCCAAACCTCAATCCAATTGAAAATTTGTGGCTGGACTTGAAAAGGGCTGTTCACTCATGATCCCCATGCAATCTGACAGAACTTGAGCAGTTCTATAGAGAATGGGGAAAGATTGCAGTGTCCTGATGTGCAAAGCTGATAGAGACCTATCCACACAGACTCAAGGCTGTAATTGCTGTCAGAAGTGCAACTACTAAATACCGACTTGAAGGGGGTGAATACTTAAGCAATCAATTATCTTGTGTTTTATATTTGTAATTAATTTAGATCACTTTGTAGAGATCTGTTTTCACTTTGACACAAAAGATCAGTGTCAAAAAAGCCAAATTAAATCCACTGTGATTCAATGCTACAAAATAATAAAACATGAAAAATTCTGAGGGGGGTTAATATTTTTTATAAGCACCGTATGTGCCTCAGACTGTACTATAGTTTGTGACTAACCTCACAGATTCCCTGTCTCCACTGCCAACTTCTATGAATTTAAACCAATCTCTGGTTATTATCTATGCCTTTACATTATAAGCTTTCAACCCTTCCTCCAGTTAACTATTTCCTTTTTAAACAGTTTTTTTTTAATTGCAGACATTTCTTCACTTTTACACAAAAGATATTCAGATATGGCATGTGTATGTCACTGAAAAGGCCAGAATTTATGGTTCCTTTCCAATTGGTCCTTAAACAGACCAGCTTGCTGAATTATTTCAAAGGAAAATTAAAAGTCAACACTTCAGTGATTTTGCAATCTCGCATGGGCCAGACCAGGTAACTAAGGATGAAGGATGTACACACAGTGGTCATCTTATGGGATACCTCCTGTAACTAATAAAGTGTCCACTTGGCATATGTTCATGGCTTTCCGCTCCTGTGACCCATCCATTTCAAGCTTCAATTAATTGTGCATTCAGAGATGCTCTTCTGCACCCCACTGTTGTAACCTGTTGTTATTTGAGTTACTGTCGACTTCCTGTCAGCTTGAACCAGTCTGGCCATTCTCCTCTGACCTCTCCCATTGACAAGGCATTTACACCTACAGAACTGCTACTCACCGGATGATTTTTTTTTGTTTTTCGCTCCATTCTCTGTAAACTCAAGAGAATGTGGTGTGTGAAAACCTCAGGAGGTCAGCAGGTTCTAATGTACTCAAACCACCCCATCTGGCACCAACTATCATTCCACTTATATCACATTTCTTTCCCATTCTGATATTTGGTCTGAACAATAACTGAACCTCATGGCCATGCCAGCATGCTTCTATGCAACGAGTTGCTGCCACAGGATTGGCTGATTAGATATTTGCGTTGACAAGCAGGTGAACAAGGTGTACCCGATACAGTGGGCACTGAGTATAGGTATGCCAGTAGTTTCGTGCTCACAGTTAATAATGCTGTTTATTTTTTTGCTTCTGTACTATCTGTCTGGATGGCTTTTTGCTGTGCGTGCGATGAAAACAAACCACTGGCTTGCTTCTTTTTCTCCACCTCATCATGGAACAAAGGATCGAGAACGACGTGGGAAGTTTAACTTGTCCACGAGATGACTGAAGACAGCAGGCTCCTCGATCCCACCCCCAGTCTGCAGTACTCGAGTACAAGCGACTCTCTTGCTAGATCTGTTTTACAGCAAGTCCCCAAAAGATTTCTACACGCAGGTGAATTGCAGATTGATTTTTCCCTCTCACCGTTAAAGGCACATACAGAAGTACAAACTGCCTGTCTTAATCATGAGCCAAAAATCAGGGGAACAAAAGTACAAAGAAATGTGTGGATTTCTGGTTCACGGGAAGAGCGCAAATCAACATCAATTGGGTTGTGACTCATTAAGCCAGGAATCTAACTTACTCTTTTAAGGGTGATACTGTCAAGGATTCATTTACTATCTCCTCCTTATGTAACGATGCCTTTTCCTTGAGGTGTTGTTCTGTGGTGCTTACACCTTTGCAAAGCAACAGACACAAAATGCATGAGGAACTCAATAGATCGGGCAGCATCAATGGAAATGAATAAACAGCCCAAGTTTCGGGTCAAGACCCCCTTTCAGGACTGGACAGGAAGGGGAACGATGCCAGAATAAAAAGGTGGGAGGAAGGGGAAGCAGGACAGCTTGAAGGTGATGGGTGAAGCCAGGTGGGTGGGAAAGATGAAGGGCTGGAGAGGAAGGAACCTAATAGGAGAGGGGAGTGGACCCAGGGGGAGGACACTCCTACAATACTGTTATGTACTATCAGGATATCAGTCCAGTGTGGAAGGAAAAAATGAATAATATCACTTCAAATTATACAGGGAAGAGCAATATGGAACCATACAGGAAACAACTCAATTTGGATTTCTCATGACTGGATTAATAACTCCTATGAACTTCAGAGTGTTCATACAGTCAGAGAAGTACATAAAAAAAGTCCAAGATTCCCTAAAGGTTAATTTGCGAAGTGAGTCTGTGATGTTATGTTAGCATTCATTTCAAGAAGACTAGAATATAAAAGCAAGGATGTAACATTGAGACCTTATAAAGCACTGGTGAGGCCTCACTGGGAGTATTGTGAGCAGGTTTGGGTCTCTTATCTTAGAAAGGATGTGCTGAAACTGGAGAGGGTTCAAAGGAGGCTCATGAAAATGATTCCAGGATTGAAAGGCTTGTCATATGAAACAGTGTTTGATGGCTCTGGGCCTGTATTCATTAGAATTCATTAGTGACTTAACTGAACCTATCGAATGGAGTAAGGTCTTGATAGAGTGGATATGAGAGGATGTTTCCTATGGTGAGAGAGTCCAAGACCAGAGGACACAGCCTCAGAATAGAGGGGTGTCCTTTTAAAACAGAGATGAGGGGGAATTTCTTTAGCCAGAGAGCGGTGAATCTGTGGAATTCTTTGCAACAGGCTGCCGCGGAGGCTAAGCCTTTACATATATTTAAGGCACAGGTTGACAGGTTCTTGACTGGCCAGGGCATGAAGGGATTCGGGTGAGGGGAGGCAGTAGATTGGGGCTCAGAGGGAAAATGGAGCAGAATCAATGGGCCAAATGGCCTAATTCTGCTCCAACATCTAATGGTCTAAATACAGCAGAGGAACAGGCACTTTGGCTACTGAGTCTACGGCAATCATCAGTCACCTACTCACACTAATCCTCTATTAATCCCATTTCCTATTCTTTCCACATACTGTTAACTCCACCCAGACTGTACTGCTAACCTACATTCTAGGAACAATTTACCCAAAGGCCCACGCATCTTGTGAGGGGAAACTGCAGCATCCAGAGAGAAAACACAGTGTCACAGGGAAAATGTGTAATTCTGGGGCAAGGATTGAACCAGGTCTCTGAGACAGCATCAGCTCTCCTAGTCTCTCCAGTGCACCGCCCAGTAACAAACACTGTAGCAAGTGCTCCACTTACTAGAAACACCCAGCCACGCATAAGGCATCGGCAAGGTTAATTAAAATGTGCTGTGTTTCTCTACGACTCTGTGAAATTTACCATTGCTACTATCGGTAGAATTCAAGAAGAGGAGAATAGAGGAGGGGAGAAGCAGAACAATCTTCCCCCTCAGATTAAAAATGAGATCCTGGGAAATGTGAATTTCACCTTGGCTTCATCGACATCTCTTGGTAAAGATAAATATCCATGACGAAATTCACATTGCTTCTTGTTTTCCAGGGAAAAGAAAGCTGGAAGATCAAGACCTCAAGCAAGCACAGCAAAAGGCTGGGTAGCTCTAGTTCACTGAAAGATGGCAGGAGTCAACACTTGTCTCTCAGCACCATGACAAAAGTCAAGAATGCTATTTAGAAATAGACCCTCGCCCAACAACCGCAGAATTCTTCCCAAGTCAACTTTCCCCCTCATCTCTTGGTCAATAAAGCTCACACTGGAATATAAAATAATATACTCCAAATCCAAATCCAAAAGCGAGATCCAAAAGTTTGAACACGGCACTGATTACTGATAACATACATATGTGCTGATGAAACAATGTTCCAATCCTATGTATTTCAGACAAATTCAAGGACAATGGGACTACTACCTAGTTTATTTCTGGTAATGTACATATTTACATGGACACCTTTCACAGCCTCAAATCTCAAACCAACCCCAAACTCATTATAGCAAATGGAGCATATTCAAAGTGTGCTGTACAATATTACAGTATGCTCTGTTACTATAACAAGGTAGTTATAAAGTCAAGACAGCAGCTATACTTCATTAGGAGTTTGAAGAGATTTGGCATGTCAACAGATACACTCAAAAACTTCTCCAGATGTATCGTGGAGAGCATTCTGACAGGCTGCATCACTGACAGGTATGGTACGGCTATAGCTCAGGACTGAAAGAAGCTGCAGAGGGTTGTAAATTTAGTCAGCTCCATCTTGGGTATTAGCCTACAAAGTACCCAGGACATTTTCAGGGAGCGGTGTCTCAGAAAGGCAGCGTCCATTATTAAGGACCCCCAGCACCCAGGGCATGCCCTTTTCTCACTATTACCATCAATTAGGAGGTACAGAAGCCTGACGACACACATTCAGCGATTCAGGAACAGCTTCTTCCCCTTTGCCATCCGATTCCTAAATGGCCATTGAACCCTTGAACACTACCACACTTTTTAAAATATACAGTATTTCTGTTTTATCCACTTCTTAAATCTATTCGATATACATACACTGTAATTTATTTATTTATTTTTCTCTTCTATATTATGTATTTCATTGAACTGTTGCTGCTAAGTTAACAAATTTCATGTCACATGCCGGTGATAATAGACCTGATTCTGATCCTGATATTAACAGGATTGCCTTCTCAAAGTGGCAATCACCCACAGGTCAATAATACCAAGTTGCTGAAGCCATCATTGGTGTGAAATTACTGAGCTGAATTGACTGAATTCTTCAAATACTCATTTTGTTTTCATTGCAGAAGAAAAGTTGAACTTTTGGCTATTTGCTTAAGTATGCTTAAGTTAGACTTACGTTCCACTGAGAACATTTATGGACATTGTCCTCAATCCGTAGTCAGTCTCCTCCAAGATTGGGACAGGCCCTACTACTTCAATGCTTCCACATTTTTCAGAAAAGTTTGTGTCACTGTACATTATCATGGCTGGATTTGACAAGTCCTATGTATTAAATGAAAAAAGAATGAACATTGTTGAGCCAGATAGAGAATGCTACCTCCAATATGAACAATAAATCATAAAAGTAAGATTTTAAAAATCATGGATTTTGCAAAGTGGGCGAGAAAAGCAGACAATAACCTTGAAGATGGCAGGTTCATCATTTATTTGGCTGATTATAGTGAATAATATCAGAGCATTCTAAATCCTTCTGTGTGCTTGTTGACCATGACTTGTGATTGAGCAATGCATCAATTTTATAACTACCACACTTATTTTTAAATATCTACAGTGCCGCAACTTCTGCCAGCCTCAGACATTTGAGATGGTTGAACTCCTCTGACTTTACAACACACAACAGTACAGCACGATATCAGCCCTTCAGCCTAAAATATTGTGTCGACCTTTTGAGTTATTAAATCGATCTAACACATCCCTCTTGCAGAGCTGTCCTTTTCTTTCGTCCATGTGCCCACCTAAGAGTTTCTTAAAAGTCCCTATTTTATCAACCCCTACCACCAACCTACCTCTGAATTCCACACCCCCCCAATACTCTCCTCCAATCTCCTTAAGTTACGCCCCCTCATATTAGCCATTTCTACCCTGGGATAAAAGTGCTGCCTCTCTACTCTAGCAATGTTTTGTCATCTTATACACCTCCATCAAGTCACCTCTCATCCTCCTTTACTCCAAATAAAAAGCCCGAGCTCACTCAACCTTTCATAATAAGACGAACTAATCCAGGTAGCATCCTGCTAAATCTCCTCGGCACCCCCTCGGAAACCTCCTCATCATTCTGATAATGAAGCAACCAGAACTGAATGCAATACTGCAAGAGTGATGTTACCAGAGGTTTATAGACTATAAACAGCTGTTGAATTTAACTGATGGAACTATACACAGCCATGTCTTCAACTATCTAAGCCCTAAGTTAAGAAATTCTCTCTTCACCTCCCTCCCAAACTTCAAAATACTCTACAGCACCTATCCCTGAACGATTTTGGTAATCTGTCAAAATATCTGCATGGCTTCGCTATATTTCCTTTGCTAAAGCTCCAGTGAAGCACCTCCAGACACTTTCATTACAGTTAAGGTGCTCTATATGAAGGGATGTAACTGCTGCTCATTATCAACAAGTTCTTTACTTTATGGCCACCTTTCTCCAAGTACAACTGAGCTAGACATCAGACATCACTCAAGCAGGACTCACTCTCTTCTCAGGACAAGGCACAGACAAGCGACATTCTTCCTCCACAAGTCATTTTCTGGGATACTTTTTGGTGGGGGAGGTGATGGCAGGTTGGTATAAAGAAAGCAAACAATTGCAAGTATATTTTATTTAAGGACACAAGATCTGTTCGTTTGCAATTATATACATTCAAACAAGGAGTACTCACAACATGGATAAACCGCAAAGATTGTAGGTGTCTGTTGTAGCCTCCCCATTCAGTCCATGCTTTATACTGCCCTTCCTCAAGTGCATACTGATGACCTTGAAAGCCTGGTTTCTCATAACCAACCCAACTAGGAGAGATTGTAAACACGGGTCAAAAATCAAGTCATTTATGTGTCAACAAGTAGCGCAAAAATAATTATTTATTAAGTGAAGTAACTGTCCCTGCCAAAAGCAAAGTTCAGAACTACAGTTGACAATCTTGTAAAATATGCCATAAAATAATTGTCAATTAAAATGTTAATAAAGCACAAGAAAGGGTGACTGCCTGTTACATTTCTGAGCCTGACATGCATATTACTTTTGCTCTATGTGCTCATACCAAAATATGCAGACAATAAGGATTTGCATTTGTAATGTGTTCCACTACAAAATATTATCACAGAACACTACAGCACAGAAACAGGTCGTTCAGCCCATCTAGTCTGTGGCAAATCATTAATCTGCCTAGTCCTATCGAGCTGCACCTGTCCATAGCCCTCCATACCCCTCCCATCCATGTACCTATCCAAACTTCTCAAGTTTTCAAATTGACCCCACATACACTGGCAGCTCACTCCACTCTCTCTCCACCCTCTGAGTGAAGAAGTTTCCCCTCATGTTCCCCTGAAACACTTCACCTTTCACCCTTAACCCATGACCTCCAGTTGCACTCTTACCCAACCTCAGCGTAAAAAGCCTGCTTGCATTTACCCTATCTATACCTCCCATTATTTTGTATACCTCTATCAAAACTCCCCTCAATCTTCTACTTTCTAGAATATAAAGTCCTAACCTATTCACCTTTCCCTTCAACTCAGATCCTCGAGTTGCAACAACATCCTTGTACATTTTCTCTGCAATCTCTCAATCTGATTGACATCTTTTCTGTAGGTAAGTAAACAACAATACACATAATACTCCAGATTAGGTCTCACCAATGTCTTACACAATCCCTGTACTCAATACATTGATTTATGAAGGGCAAAGAGCCAAAAGCTTTCTTTACAACCCTATCAACCTGTTACACCACTTTCAAGGAGTTATGGATCTATATTCCAAGATCTCTCTGTTCTACCGCACTCCTCAGTGCCTTAATGCTTACAATGCAAGACCGACTCTGGTTGGTCCTCCCAAATGCAATACCTTGCACTTGTCTGTATTAAGTTACATTTTTCATCTGAGTTTTCCAGTTGGTCCAGATCTCGCTGCAAACTGTGATAGTCATCCTTGCGATCCACTATACCCCCAATCTTGGTGTCATCCACACATTTGCTGATCCATTTTACCACATTATCATCCAGATCGTTGATATAGATGACAGGCCAACAACGGACCCAGCCTGTGACACACTACTAGTCACAGGCCTCCAGTCAGAGAGGCAACCATCTACTGCCACTCTCTGGCTTCTCCCACAAAGCCAATGTCTAATCCAATTTACTACCTCACCTTGAATGCAGAGCAACTTAACTCAACATTCCTGATAACTTCCCCAAAAAACTCTAAGCTTGGTGACATATGACCTACCATGCACAAAGCCATGTTGAATATCCCCAATCAGCCCCTGTCCATCCAAATACTTATTTATCTAGTACCAGGGGGCACTGCCTCAGAAAAGAGGGACATCTATTTAGAACGGAGATGAGGAGGAATTTCTTTACCCAGAGAGTGGTGAATCTGTGGAATTCGTTGCCACAGGTGGCTGTGGAGGCCAAGTCATTGGGTACATCTAAGGTAAAGACTGATAGGTTCTTGATTAATCAGGGCATGAAAGGTTATGGAGAATGCAGGAGGCTGGGGCTGAGAAGGAAATGGATCAGTCATGATGAAATTGTGGAGCAGACCTAATGGGCCAAATAGCCTAATTCTGCTTCTATATCTTATGCTCTTATCCGGTCCCTTAGAATACCATCCAATAACTTTCCCACTACTGATGGCAGGCTCGCTGGCCTAAATTTCCCTGGCTTACTCTTAGAGTCATTCCTAGACAATGGAAAAACATCAGCTGTCCTCTGACCCTCTGGTACCTCAGCCATGGCTAACGATGTTTTAATTATCTCTGCTAGGGACCTGCAATTTCTGCACTAGCCTCCAAGGGGACATCTTGTCAGGCCCTGGGCATTTATTCACTCTAATTTTCTTCAAGGCAGCAAACACCTCCTCCTTGGTAATCTTTATAGGGTCCATGACCTGACTCCTATAGACTCTGCGTCTGTTTCCTGAGTAAATGCAGATGCAAAAATATCCAGTTAAGTACTTTCTCATCTCTTTCAGTTCCATGCTTAGATTAGCCAAAGGACCAATTTCATCCCTTGCTATCCTTTTGCTCTGAATATATCTGTAGAAGCCCTTAGGATTATCTTTCAGCTTGTCTGCTAGAGCAACCTCACACTTTCTTTTAGCCCTCCTGCTTTCCTTAAGTGTCCTCGAGGATTTCTTATACTCCTCAAATACCTCATTTGTTCCTACCTGCCTACACCAGCAATGTATTGTACCGCCTCCATTTTCCTTGTCACAGATGCAACCTGTAATTCGGAAATCTTGAGGACTCCCCTCCCAGCTTGAAGAGGAATATGAGATATAAAAGGCAACTAATTTAAAAGCAAACAGAAAATGAGAAGCAAACAGGAGAGACATAGAGATGACACTACTTATGAGAGACTCTAGGTAAGAGAGGCACTGCTTGCATGATCTTTGAAGGAGCCACACTCAGGAGAGGGCAGCATCTGGTGAGGAAGAGAGGGCAGGATCTGGAGATGAGGAGAGGGCAGGATCTGGAGATGAGGAGAGGGCAGGATCTGGAGAGGAAGAGAGGGCAGCATCCGGTGAGGAAGAGAGGGCAGGATCTGGAGATGAGGAGAGGGTGGGATCCAGAGATGAGGAGAGGGCAGGATCCAGAGATGAGGAGAGGGCAGGATCCAGAGAGGAAGAGAGGGCAGGATCTGGAGATGAGGAGAGAGCAGGATCCGGTGATGAGGAGAGGGCAGGATCTGGAGATGAGGAGAGGGCAGGATCCGGTGATGAGGAGAGGGCAGGATCCAGAGATGAGGAGAACAACTCAGTGGCTCAGTGTTGGAACACACAGAACAATAAAAAACACTACTCTAATGAATAACCACAGTTAAGAATAAAACAAGATAAATACAAACAAGTTCACTATATAACAATTACGATGTCCTCTTTCCCCCTCATGACTTACATGAGGCGACACACACATTTACATCTACACGGGTACCTGTGTGCCAGCGTTACTCAGCTAGAATTTCAGTTGTATTACAAGGATAAGGGCAAGGAGACAAACCAAGAATGATTTATACCCCTGATACAAATTTCAAAACCATACAGGAGAAGTTCTAGTGCATGCAACTTCAGATCAGAAGCTTCCATGTGTAATACTTACTGCTTCATACAAGCTTATTGCTCTTTTTTTATAAACCCCATCAACCAAAATACCTTTCATAAGACTGATAATATCTCACATCTGCTGCTATCCGAGATCTTCCACTCTCCCCTCCTATTAGATTCCTTTTTTGGCCCTTAATCACTTCCACCTAGCCCCACAGACCTTCTCTCTTCATCCCCTCTCCCCCACCCACCTATCTACCCCTGACCTGGCTTTACCTATCACCTGCCAGCTTGTACTCCTATCCCTTACCTTTCAATTCTGCCTTCTGCCCCCTTCTGTTCCAGTCTTGATGAAGGGTCTGGGCCCAAAATGTTGACTGTTTATTCCCCTTCATAGCTGCTGCCTGATTTGCTGAGTTCTTCCAGCATTTTCTGGGAGCTGCTTAAAAAGGTTCCAACCTATGTAGAATTTCTTATGTTTATGACAACAAATCATTCCTCTGAAACTCTGCTTGTGCACAATAGTCTATTCTCTGATTGAAAATAACTTTATTGATAACCTCCTGCCTACAGTCTTCTCTACTGCAATGTCAACATCAAAGAACATTGAGGCTGTCTACAAGAAGGGTCAGAGCCGTCTCTATTTCCTGGGGAGACTGAGGTCCTTTAACATCTGCCGGACGATGCTGAGGATGTTCTATGAGTCTGTGGTGGCCAGTGCTATCATGTTTGCTGTTGTGTGCTGGGGCTGCAGGTTGAGGGTGGTAGACACCAACAGAATCAGCAAACTCATTCGTAAGGCCAGTGACGTTGTAGGGAACTGGACTCCCTGACGGTGGTGTCTGAAAAGAGGATGCTGTCCAAGTTGCATGCCATCTTAGACAATGTTTCCCACTCCATAATGTACTGGTTAGGCACAGGAGTACATTCAGCCAGATACTCATTCCACCGAGATGCAACACTGAGCGTCATAGGAAGTCATTCCTACCTGTGGCCATCAAACTTTACAACTCCTCCCTTAGAGTGTCAGACACTCTGAGCCAATAGGCTGGTCCTGGACTTATTTCCACTTATCATAGTTTACTTATTAATATCATTATTATTATTTAATTATTTATGGTTTTATATTGCTATATCTCTACACTATTCTTGGTTGGTGCGACTGTAACGAAACCCAATTTCCCTCGGGATCAATAAAGTATGTCTGGCTGTCTGTCTAAGTGCCTGAATAACGTTTATTTCTATTAAGTTAGTTGCCTTGTTTATACAAAAGTTCAAAGAGAAATAGTAAATGTAAATTGATAAGTTTTCCATCTAATGGAAGAAATCATTTGCTACTCAACCCCTTAATAAGTCTATGGCTGCATTACCAAACCTGGGATTCCCAACCTGTGGCCCACGCCCCCCTCCCCCCCCCCCCTTGCTTAATGGTACTGATCCATGACATAAGAAAGATTGGCAACCCTTGCTCCAAACCATACAACTAGCATATTACACTGCACATGATCATGGACTTGTTGACCAGTAAGGTTAGATTAACAAAGGGAAATCTACTAGGAAATTTAGCACACACATCCAGGTACAATGTTTAAAGCAAATTAGGAAAATAAACAGGTGCAATATTTCCATCAGGTTTAATTACTTCTATTATATAACACTCAGATAATTTGTGACAGTAAGAATCAAGCTATAAGCAAAACAGAGATTTAGTACCAGCCAGTGTTTATATACAACTTACAATCCTCCTAAAACTTTCATGGATCCAATATTTGCAAACGGATACGTGTGGCACAAAGCTGACTCATCATCTTCAGTGAAGCTGAATACATCTGTTTTTATTTCCAGCTGTTTGCCTTCAAACAATGGTTTTTCATATATGATTACCTGCAAAAACAAACGCCTAAGTGAGGGAAATTAACATTTTCTTGCGTTTATTGCAGGTTTTCATTTACTGAGCCCCTTATGCTGCTGGTGTTTAGGGCAGCAATGAAGGTCCTCCACCTCTGTCTATACAGAAGGATTCTTCATTGCTGCTTCCGTTACAATTGTCTTTAGACCAGTCAGGTTGTTAGCGCCGAGATAAACCTCTGAATCTGGAGGACCAGTGGACCACACTTAGTCTGGGCTCTACTTTTTGACCCGTTTGGCATGGGTGACTCTATGAAGAGCCAAAGCAAAAGGCCCTGACTCCAGCCAGCATGGCTCTCCGGGTCATTGAGGCACGCAAGCCCCCGAACCCCATGGCAAGGTTGTGGTCTTCTTAGAGGACTGAACACAGAAGCACAACATTAAACACCAGCAGCAAAGTTACCCGAGTACGTATCACAGATTCCTAAGTCAGCGGCAGCAGGATTTGCTCTGAAAATTACAATGAGGGATTGTTTCACCTGATTCTGAGTGTCAAATGACTTTTAATTTTGATTTTGTTTACACAATTTATTCTTCGACCCTAATTAAGTTCAGGACATGCTCCAAGTATATAATCCATAGATCACACAAATTTAACATATCACAACTCCATAGCAAGCAAGTTAGCATTGGGAAACACCAAAAAAAAATTCTTCTAATTTTTGTTTAAATCAAAAAATGTTAAAACGAAGGGTGCAATGACACTTAATCACTCCAAACATAACAGGAGAATGTGCATGAGGAGAGAGGTGATGAGGCCGTCAAGGGAGTACAAGTAAACTGCCAGTGGGTGTGGAAGCAGATTCAATAACCTTCAATGGAGACTGAATTCAGTGCCAAGAGGATACAAAGGGTTTGTACACAGTCTTGTTGTGTATAAATATGCTTCAGGTGCCAATTTTAGGAATTCAAGATGCTGGCTATGATTCAGAAAATACAATAAAATGGCCTTTGAACCTTGAAGGGTCATACTTAAGGAAATAAAAGAGTACAGTTTGGATCTGTCAATGACAGCACTGAAATAAAAACAGCCAACATTCCGATATCAGGCAAATGGACTGCGAGGTGGCAAGAAAGCTCCGACCGAGTGAAAAATTTTAAAAAACTGCAAATGATTGACAGATCAGGCCTAAACTGTAGGAAGAGAAATGGTGTTAGCATTTCAGGTTGAATTACCAAGCTTTGTACAACTGGTAGCAGCCGTTCCAAATGCAGAGATTCAAGTGCTCTGACATGGAGTCAGTAGGCCTAGGGCTTTGTGCTTCAGTCAACTCTGTGTTTCATTTCTGTTTTCCTTATGAATCCTGCTTACCTAATGCTATGTTCCTGTGCTGACGCTGCAGGGCTTTCATTGCAACTGTGCTTACATCACTTGGGCATATGTCACTATACTCGACTGGGAATCCTCACGCCCGTCACTATACGGACGGAAACTGGCTCCACAAAGCTAACAAATCTGAAAATGTCAAGGATTAGGGTAGGATGTTTGATAAGAGAATTCTTTTTCAATTGAGGTAGCGTGGAATTGGCCCTTCTGCCCCTTTGAGCCATGCTGCCCAGCAACCCACCAATTTAACGCCAGCCCAAGCACGGGACTATCTACAATGACTAATTCGCCCTCCAACCAGTGCATCTTTGGACGGTGGGAGGAAACCTGAGCACCCGGAGGAAACCCACACAGTCATGGGGAGAACGTGCAAACTCCTTACAGACAGCGACGGGATTTGAACCCGGGTTGCTGGCACTGTAAAGCGTTGTGCTGATCACTACCTTGCCATAATATTGGAGGGGTGCACGCCAAGTGTGAAACACCGTCTTACAACATGAATGAAAAAGATTTTTGAGCTCAAATAACAAAATATCAATTACTGTATGCAATCTAGATAATGAGATTATGGGAGAATATTTGTACTGTACTGCCAGAAAATCTTACCTTGTGTTCATGAAGGTTTTCTACTTTTAATGCACCCTGCAAAAAAAAAGTATTACTTTTTTTTTAACATTTGTCTTCTTCTTGGTAAAATAATAACAGATCAACTCTTCAAAGGTGCCCAAATGTAAACCTTTGTTAACTAATGAATTAATGGGTCAATAAACAGAAAAACAAATATTTTGAGAACTTAAGTCAAAGGTTGGAGTGATTAAAACTATGACATTGGCATTACAAGTTTCCAGGTAGGTACTATATACTGATCAGACACTCTGAAGTAACCACGCCAAATATCACCGTTTTCCCTTGAGCTATTTTATGCTGATTAGCTGAAAAAAATATAAATGCAAATGAGAAATTTAGGTAAATGTCATTCAAGTGACGAGCGAAAACTTCCTAAAACTCCCCCACAGAAAATACAGCATATTTATATTCATCTCAGGCCAATATTTATTGATCATTTTCAGGTGGCAGAGAAAGTATAAAACCACATAGTTGAATTACATGAAGGGACACCTTAGTTCAGGTCCTCAACATTCTTAAGGGAGGGTGAGCAGCCAGAGATGGTGGGACACACTGGCACCAACAACATAGGTAGGAAAAGGGCTGAGCAAATATAGGGAGCTTGGTAGAAAGCCGAAAAGTAGGACCTCAAGCATGGTAACCTCTGGACTGCTGCCTGTGCCACAGGTCAGTGTGAGTGAGCACAGGATATGACAGATAAACATGTGGTTCGAGAGTTGCTTCAGAAGTTAGCAGGGTGACTGGGGTGAGGGGAGGAATGACCATAGATAAAAGGGGAAACATGTCCCTGGAGTCAGAGCAGGTAGAGGGGGTCCTTAATGAATATTATGTATCAGCGTTCACCAGTGACAAAAGTAAGGACAGCATAAAAGAGGCTGACATGTTAGAACACGTTATTAAGAAAGAGGTTGTGCTGGAACTTGTGAAAAACATCATGATAGACAGGTCCCTGGAGCCAGATGGGATGTACCTCAGCTTAGTATGGAAAATGAGGGAAGAGATTACTGCGGCTTTGGTGGTGAGGTTTATTTATTTATTTAAAGGTGTAGCACCATTACAGGTCCATCCAGGTCCCTGCCACCCAATTAACCTGTCAACCCATATGCATTTGGAACAGGAGCACCCGGTGGAAACCCATGCGGAGAGAGGGAGAAAGGAAAAACTCCTTCCAGACAGCTGCAGAATTCAAGCCGGGACATTGGCGGTGTCATGGCATTGTGCTAATCGCTACACTACCATTGTTCCCCACACTGGAGGCAGATGTAATCAGACTATCTGGCCATAGGAGTAGCTCCAGAAGACTGGAGGGTGTCAAAGGTTGTCCCTTTGTCCAAGAAAGATAATAAGGATAATCCTAGGAATTGTAAACCAGTGAGTATTTCATTGGTAGTGAGCAATCCACTGGTGACTATTATTGGATAACATTTGGAGAAGTATAGTCTGATTAGGGATAGACAGCATAGCTTTGTGAGAAGGCTGAACCTCAACAGCCTGACTGAATTCTTCAAGTAAGTGACAAAATCAATTGTTTAAAGTAGAGCAGTACATATGGATTTTAATAAGGTATCCAACGTTTCCCGTGGTGGGCTCCTTCAGGATGCATGGGATCCAGGGAAACTTGGCTGCTTGGATTCAGAATTGGCTTTTCCCATAGACAGCGAGTATGGGGCTTATCCTTCCTGGAGGTCGGTGACCAGTGGTGCTCTGGGTCCCCAGGCTCTTTGTGATTTTTATAAATGATTTGGATAAGGAAGTTTAATGGTGAGTAACTAAGTTTGCAGGTGTCAGCAAAGTTGATGATGTGGATTGTGTAGAAAGTTGTTGAAGGTTACAACCTGTTCAATCCTGAAAAGTGTGAAGTGATACACTTTGGAAGGTAGAACTTTTAAGATAGAGTTCAGGGTTAATGGTAGGATACTTAGCACAATGTTGAGGAACACTGGAATTTTGGGGTCCACATCCATAGGTCCCGCAATTCCCATGCATGTTGATCAAGTGGTGAAGAAGATGTATTGTGTGTTGGCCTTAATTAGTCATGGGGAATTAAGTTCAAGAGCCTCGAGGTAACGTTGGAGTTCTATAAAACTCTGGTTAGACCACACTTGGAGTATCGTGTTCAGTTCTGTTTGCCTCATTATAGGAAAGATGTGAAAGCTCTGGAGAGGGTGCAGAGGAGATTTAACAGGATGCTGCCTGTATTAGTGGCCAAGATAGGCTGAGCAAGCCAAGGCAATTCTCTTTGGAAAAAAGGAGGATGAATAGTCTTGATCAAGGTATATAAAGTGATCAGCGGCTTTGATAGAGTGGACAGCCAACTCCTTTTCCCCAGGGCAGAAATGCCTAATACAAGGGGGCATAATTTTAAGGTGATTGTTGGAAAGAATAGGGGGGATGTCACAGGTATTTTTTTTAACACAGAGAGTTCCTCCAATGCACTGCCAGAGTCGGCAGCAGAGGTGGATACATTAGAGACTCAAAGTCAGGCACAGGGCAAAATAAAAACGGAGGGAAGTGTTAGATTGATCCTGGAATAGGTTAAAAAAGTCAACATAACATCGTTGGCCTGCACTGTTGTATGTTTTTTGTTCTAAAAGAAAGCTTCCGATTATATTTTTTATTCAAAGGTTTATTTTAGACGTCATGCTAGTAGAGAATTTGATCCTCATGAGTAACTAAGTTGCTAGAGCTGGAAAAGATGCATTCTTCCAGGTTAGTACATTTGCAGATGATATGACGATTGGTAGTGTTGTGGATAGTGTAGAAGACTGATAAAGAATGCAATAGAACATAGATCGTTTGCAGACATGGGCAGGGAAATGGCAGATGGAGCTTAACCCAGCCAAATGTGAAGTGTTGCACGTCGGTAGGACAAATGTAAAGAGACAGTATTCCGTTAATGACAAGACCCTTAACAGTGTTGATGAGCAGAGGGATCTTGGGGTCCAAGTTTATAGTTTACTGGCTACACAGTTTGATGAAGTGGTTCAGAGGACATGTGGCATGCTTGCTTTTGTTAGTCGAGGCACTGAGTTCGGAACTGAGAGGCTAATGTTGCAGCTTTATAAAACGCAGCTCTAGATAGGCCACATCTGGAATATTGCATACAGCTCTAGTCACCCTTACAAGACGGATGTTGAGGAACTCGAGGGTGAAGAAGAAGTTTACCAGGATGCTGCTTGGAGTAGATTGCACGTGTTATATCGAGAAGCTGTTTTCTCTGGAGTGGCAGAGGTCAAGGGGAGATTTTATAAAGGTCTATAAGATTATGAGAGGCATGGATAGAATACACAGACAGTATCTTTCCCTCAGTCAACATGTCTAACACCAGAGGTCGTGAACCCGGGAGCGGGACTGATGAAGTAGACAGCAGGGAAGCGGATTGGTGAGAAAGAATCAGGGCTGGCGAAGGGAGAATCCAATAGAAAACAGAAAGCCAAGAAAGGAAGGGGGAGGAGTACCAGAGAGAGGCAATAGACAGGCAAGGAGATAAAGTGACAGACAGACAGACATACTTTATTAATCCCGAGGGAAATTGGGTTTCATTACAGCTGCACCAAGAATAGTGAAGAAATATAGCAATATAAAACCATAAATCATTAAATAATAATAAGTTAATCGTGCCAAGTGGAAATAAGTCCAGGACCAGCCTATTGGCTCAGGGTGTCTGACCCTCCGAGGGAGGAGTTGTAAAGTTTGATGGCCACAGGCGGGAATGACTTCCTATGACGCTCAGTGTTACATCTCAGTGGAATGAGTCTCTGGCTGAATGTACTGAATGAGAGGAAAAAGGGTATGGGGAATGGTGAAGAGGGGAGGCATTATTGGAAGTTTCAGAGATCAATGTTCATGCCATCAGGTTGGAGGCTATCCAGACAGAATATAAGGTGGTGTTCCTCCAACCTGACTCTAGACAGTAGAGGAGGCCATGGATTGATATATCGGAATGGGAATAGGACGTGGAATTAAAATGGGTGGCCACTGGGAGATCCTGCTTCTTCTGGTGGATGGAGCGAAGGTGCTTGGCGAAGTGGTCTCCCAGTCTACATTGGGTCTCACCGATATACTGGAGGCCACACTGGGAGCATCAGACACAGTATATGACCCCAAAACACTTCACAGGTGAAGTGTCACCTCATCTGGAAGGGGCCCTGAATGGTAGTGAGGGAGGCAGTGTTAAGGCAGGTGAAGGGTAATAACGCCCTTCTCCTTCCTCATTCCCCAACCCTTTTTGCCTTTCTCACCTTATCTCCTTGCCTACCCATTGCCTCCCTCCAGTTCTCCTCCCCACTTCTCTTTCGTCCATGGCCTTTATTACATTCCCCCTACTCCAGTCCTGTATCTATTTCACCAGTCAACTTCCCAGCTCTTTACTTCATCCATCCCAGTTTCACCTATCACCTTCTGTTTTTCTCTCCCTTCCTCCCACCTTTTAAATCTTTTTTCTTCAGTCCGGATGACAGGTCTCGGCCCGATATGTCAACTGTACTCTATTCCATAGATGCTGCCTGGCCTGCTGAGTTCCTCCAGCATTTTGTGTGTGCTGCTCGGATTTCCAGCATCTGCAGATTTTCTCTCATTTGTAGTTTAGTTGGTCATTTGATTATTAATTTATTTGGTTTAGCACTATATTGTGGGCTGAAGGGCCTGTTCCTGTGCTGTGCTATTCTATGTTCTGGAAGGCAATTGTCAAGGAGGGAGTGGGAAAGGCTAATTACAGTGGACCAATGAAAGGAAACCAAGGGAACATGTTTCAACTCAGTTCACTCAGCTAGGGAACAGTACATGTGTATGTCAAATACTAATACCAGGCAAATGAGTTCTTTACTCTGAGACCATAAGACATAGGAGAAGAATTAGGCCATTTGGCCCATTGAGCCTGTTCCACCATTTCATCACGGCTGCTCCATTTTTGCTGTCAGCCCCAATCTCCTGGCTTCCTCCACCACACCTCCCTGCCCCCGCCGTATCCCTTCATGTTCTGGCCAATCAAGTATCTATTGACCTTTACCTTAAGTACACACAAAGAATTGGCTTCCACAGCTGCCTCTGGCAATGCATTCCACAGATTCACCACTCTCTAGTTTAAGAAATTCCTCCTCATCTCCCTTCTAAAATGATGCCCTTCTATTCTTTGGCTGTGTCCACTGGTCTTTACTGTTCTACCACAAGAAACATCCTCTCCACATCCACTCTATCAAGGCCTTTCACCATTCGATAAATTTCACTTAGGTCACCCCTCATTCTTCTGAATTCCAGTGAATACAGGCCCTGAGCCATCAAACGCTCTTCATATGACAAGCCGCTCAATCCTGGAATCATTTTTGTGAACCTCCTTTGAACCCTCTCCAGTGTCAACACATCCTTTTGAAGATATGGGTTCCAAACCTGCTCACAATACTCCAAGTGAGGCCTCACCAGTGCTTTATAAAGTCTCAAAGTATATCCTTGCTTTTATATTCTAGTCTTCCTGAGATGAATGCTAACACCACAGACTCAAACTGTAAATTAACCTTTAGGGAATCCTAATACTGTTCGAAATTGTAGATTCAAATAGGATTATATTGCTATTACCCATTGAGCTGGGTGCCTTCTGCAGAATACAACCTAGCAAATCTCAGACTTTTTAATTCAATTTTGAAGTGGAATGTCACCATGTCAAAGGACAACTAGCTACGCTGGTCATTTTGCACTGTTTTAAATGTCAGTATTCAATTACATTCACATTTCAGATAAGCTTCTTTGTATATACCATTTTTAATGGTCTTAGCGAGCCGATGTATGGATCCGTAGCTTCCCAAGATTCTGGGCAAGGATACTGACCAGGTTCCACAATGTAAGAATTTCCCTGATAGAAGGGCTCTTCGAAGAGCAGCCATCTGTGAAATAAATACAAAAATGTCAAGAGTCGGCCGGCAGCTTTTCCCAGGAAAGCAAAATCTTGAAAAAACGCATTGGTAATCTTGACTGGAATGAAACAATCAGAAACAAGAGAAAAGCTGTGGTTGCTGGATATCCGAGCAACATGCGCGCACACAGAGTGCTGGAGGAACTCAGCAGGCCAGGCAGCGCCTAGGGAAGAGAGTGCAGCTGAAGTTTCGAGCCAAGACCCTTCATCAGGGCCTCGGCCCGAAACGTTGACGACTTAATCTTTTCCATACACACCGTCTGGCCTGCTGAGTTCCTCCAGCATGACGTGTGCGCGTTGCTTGGAATAAAACAATGATACATTGAGAATTGTTGCATTTTATTGACACACAGGAGAAGCTATTTGGATATCTGACATCCCTTCATTTGTCCTTTTTTGACTTTCTACCATCAGGCAGGAGACTCCGATGCATCAAGACAAGAACGGTCAGGGTGGGAAACAGCTTCTTCCCTCAGGCCATTAGGCTTCTGAACCGCCAGCCGCATCGCACTCAAAGTGTCACTGGATAATTTGTACTGTACTACAAAACTTAATTTATGCACTTAACTCTCCCATTTCCCGAAAATCTGCCCTCACCCCATCCACCCGCCACCCTGCTCGGGATAGGGTTCCCCTTGTCCTCACCCAACACCCCACCAGTCTCCAAGTCCAACGTATAATTCTCCGTAACTTCCGCCACCTCCAACGGGATCCCACTACCAAACACATTTTTCCCTCCCCCCCCTTCTGCTTTTCGCAGGGATTGCTCCCTACGCAACTCCCTTGTCCACTCGTTCCCCCCCCCCCCCATCCCTTCCCATTGGTCTCCCTCCTGGCACCTATCCTTGTAAGCGGAACAAGTGCTACACCTGCCCTTACACTTCCTCCCTCACCACCATTCAGGGCCCCAGACAGTCCTTCCAGATGAGGCGACACTTCACCTGTGAGTCGGCTGGTGTGGTATACTGCGTCCGGTGCTCCCGGTGTGGCCTTTTATATATTGGTGAGACCCAATGCAGACTGGGAGACCGTTTCACTGAACACCTACGCTCGGTCCGCCAGAGAAAGCAGGATCTCCCAGTGGCCACACATTGTAATTCCATGTCCCATTCCCATTCTGATATGTCTATCCATGGCCTCCCCTACTGTCAAAATGAATCCAAACTCAGGTTGGAGGAACAACATCTTATATACTGGCTGGGTAGCCTCTAACCTGATGGCATGAACATTGACTTCGCTAACTTCCGTTAATGCCCCTCCTCCCCTTCTTACCCCATCCCTGACAAATTTAGTCGTTTGCCTGTTCTCCATCTCCCTCTGGTGCTCCCCTCCCCGCTTCTTTCTCCCGAGGCCTCCTGTCCCATGATCCTTTCCCTTCTCCAGCTCTGTATCACTTTTGCCAATCACCTTTCCAGCTCTTAGCTTCATCCCACCCCCTCTGGTCTTCTCCTATCATTTTGCATTTCCCCCTCCCCCCACTACTTTCAAATCTCTTTCTATCTCTCCTTTCAGTTAGTCCTGACGAAGGGTGTCAGCCCGAAATGTCGACAGTGCTTCTCCCTATAGATGCTGCCTGACCTGCTGTGTTCCACCAGCATTTTGTGTGTGTTGTTGTTTGAATTTCCAGCATCTGCAGATTTCCTCGTGTTTATGCACCTTACTTTGTTTATCTATACCTAATTCGATTGGTGGATTTAATTCTTACTTTCCTAAGTTGTTGCGTGTTACTGTGCTTTACTCCTGGAGAAGTGTTGTGTCATTTGGCAATATACATGTACAAAGCTAAATGACAACAAACTGGATTGACTTGATTCGACTTGAGTGTATATCAGGTCCGAGAAAAATAATCATGCTGTTCTCAACCCATCACTCTTTACCAACAGCTCTGGAAATGCAAGTTATTTCCCTTCAATTACCGTAAATTCCGGACTACAGAGCGCACCTGAATAAAAGCCGCACGCTCTAATTTTAGAAAGAAAATCAATTTTGTACAGGCCGCACCGGATTTTAAGCCGCAGGTGTCCCACGTTGTAATATGAGATATTTACACAGAAAGATATTACACGTGAGGATTTTTTAACTTTTAATTAAATCCGTATGGTAACATAAACAAATACATATTGCAAATGCTTTTTTTCGAACAGTGCCTGTAACAAAGCTACTTTTAAATATACATACGTATCGGTAACACACAAATTACGTTGCGTATACTTTTTTACTGAACAGTGCATGAACAACATTCCAATATCTCCTAACGACTGGTAAAAAAAATATATATACTGCAGCCTACCAGGAAAAGTTATTGATCACCTTCTTCATCTTCCTCCGCTATCTTTGTTTGAGTGAATGTGCGGAAGTTAGCAAGTTTTTCCTCGTGGTGTCGGGAGGGAGCTGCTGACACAGAGTCGTGCGTACCCTGACGGACAGGCCTTTTCGTCTCATAAATCTAAAGCACCACGATGGCCCACCTCTAAAATCTTCGATTTTCATTTTGGTGGTGATTGCTTTAGCTTTCTGTCTGATCTGCACGGTGGAAACACCGCGGCTGCCTGCTCTCTGTGTGTTAACCCAGTCTTCAAGGAAGTTTTCAAATTCGGGCCATCTGCTATGATTACCTCTGAAAGCTTTTGTCGTCTTTTTGCATTGACTCAGTTCTTCACGCTGGCGTCTCCACCATTCACCATCGATTCATTTATGCCAAGATTATGTGCAGCAGCTCGATTTCCTTCTTCAACCGCCAGATTGATCGCCTTTAACTTAAAAGCTGCATCATATGCTTTTCTTCGAGTGTTTTCCATGTTGATGAGGGTGAGTACAAATGACTGATTTACAATAATTTAATTGTGAAAGTGCGCTTGATTTATCGTACAATTTCATTGGACCTCTGTGAACTACTCATCAATTTTATTGGTCTACTGTTACGAGGCAAAATGTTTTTGGCGGCATGAAAAAAAAACATGCATTAGCCGCACCGTAGTATAGGCCGCAGTGTTGCCGCAGTGTTCAAAGCGTGGGAAAAAAGTAGCGGCTTATAGTCTGGAATTTACGGTAATCCTTTTTTTACACAGCTGTATACGTACAGTAGTTTCCCTGCATTCAGTACCAATCAAGATTGCATAAACCATGTTAAAGTTACTATTGTCCAACCAATTCAACTAACAAAAATGAAACTAATTTAGACATGCAATTTTCAAATACCCTTCCTAAAGGGAGGGTAATTAGTGGGCTCCCATTCTCTACAGAGTAAGATTTGTGGAAATTCTGCTCACTGGTGTTAAAAGAAAACTTCCAAATTGTTTTTTTTATTCAAAGTTTGATCTTAGTTTCTTTAACCAATGGAACTCGAAACAAATTTTATCCAATGTTTATGTACGAGAAAACTATTATATTGGAAATTGCAATGGCAATTAATTAACATCAGGTCGAAAAATTTAGCATCCAACTAACTTTGCACTTAACCAATATACCAAGCCTCCAACTTGATGAGCCAAAACATGTATACATTCTGCTGCTTGACAAATCTGCTCAGGAATAAAATTAAAACCTGACTTGACCACAACTTACGCTTGCCCGAGGGTGCATGAATTCTTTTGATACCCAGTCCTAACAATGTATAGTTGGATTCCATGCAGTTTCTCACGTCATCAAACTAACAAATAAAATTGGTACAAATGCCAAGGCTCAAACAAGCATTTAGTATCTAACATGTTTGACTTGTTATCCAACTCTGGTGTTTCTTCCCGGTTACGCCAAGGCTCTCCCAGATAACATCAGATGCTACTTCAGGGAAAGACAAAATCAGGAAACAAAGTTAACCGTCCGAACAATAAGTAATGCCACAAAAGCTCGGTGTTAAGGGCACGCTACAGTGTCCATCGAAAGGTAGTGGAGAAATGAGAATGTAGCTTTGAGATAAAGAATTAACATGATCACATTGAATCAAAGGACAGCAGATACCTGGGAACACCACCACTAGGAAATCCCCCTCCAAGTCACTCACCATCCTAATCACTGTTCCTCCATTGTCGCTGGGTCAAAATCATGGAATCCCCTCCCTACCAGCACTGTGGGTGTAGCTACACCTCAAGGACTGCAGCGGTTCAAGAAGGCACCTTCTCAAGGGCAAATAGGGATGGGCAATAAATGCTGGCTTAGCTGGCAATGCCCACATCTCATAAATGAATAAATAAAAAAAGGGCAAAATATTTTATTCCGGCTCCTATTCTTCTACATTTCTACATGCTAGACAATGCCCATTGGCAGGAAGTGGAAGCGCATAATACTGTGACTAAAGATTATGAGTGAAACAAGGTAGCCGTAATTTCTAAAAACACATTTTCTAGAGGAAATCAGCTTGTCAGGCAACATTACTGAGGGGAAATGGGAAATGATATTTCAGATTGAGACCCGTCATCTGGGCGACAATTTCTGGTACATTTCACATCATTCCGAAAAGGTAACTGCGAGATTCCTGCCACTGGTCATCTTTGTAACTCTAAAGTCAGATGTGCGTGGAATGATGTCGTACACTGTGTAAAGTGTCCTTTGGAGCAATAGCTTGTGTGTTGCTCTTGACCCGCAAGATATATACCTTTATCACCCTGATTTCCTGAGCAATCCTTACAATTTACATGGGCCCACAAGTTCCCTTGAACCAACATTGCTGTTGAACCCAACCCACTCCAACATACTCCTGATTGCTCGATTCACGGACTAGCATCATACACGCACCCACTCTTTAACAGATTTCTGGCCTCCGAAGCACACCTAACCACCCACTCCCGTCTTTCAGAGGCTACAGACTACCGGGAAGAATTTCAAATAAATGTGAGAGCTCTGTAGTTCCTTTTGTATCTTTTTCTGTCATATTTTCTTGACAATGAAGGCAGCCACCAAGCCCATCATTTATGATTTCTCATTAGCCCCATGACTATGCTTGGCTGGAATGCTGACAATCAAGGTATTTCTGAGTAACAGCACAAGTAATTTCCTCCTGATGCTTTCATGCACAAATGTCTTTCCCCCCAACAGTCTATTCTCTCTCACATGTCCATCAACTTCCCCCGGATCTCTTGGCACCCAGGTACTTTGGGGACAAGTTACACTGGTCGGTTAACATACCAGCATGCCTTTGATAATACGTAGCAGGGAAACAAACACCGAAGTAGATCAAATACGAAGCAAAATGATTGCGCAAGATGTTTTGTTTGTAGGTAACTGCGACTAAATACAGAAACACACCAAACCTGCACCGTGGCCTCTGAATTACGAACAAGCTTTTGACAGTAGAAAGGAAGCTTGTCACTGCATCACATTCCATCACATTTAAGAACAAGTCAGGAAGGAAAATGCCACTGAGAAAGAGGCCACTTAGAAAGATTAAGGGTATTAAGTTGGGAAGATGCCAGAATTTACTGATGCTTCAACACACATGTACAACATAAATATTAACAACAGGCAGATGTTCTGAACAAAATTAGCCGAAGGATCTTCAAACTGTAAGTAACATGAAGCTTCTCCTTCCACAGCTTCCTAACTTGACAGTATTTCTGTCCTTCTCTTTTGTGCTTATTTCCGATTTCCAACAACGGCTGTTTTTTTTAATGTTCAAAATAATTTTGATTCCTTGAAGCTTCTACATAACATGAAACAAGCATAAATGTGACCACCGTGAGTTAGAAACCATCACCCACCAAAGGCTGGGGGAACTCATGACTGACTATGTTTGGCCGGAACAAGCAAGGTATTTTCTGAGTAACTGCACAAGTAATTTCCTCTGAAAGCAGCAGCTTATCCAGTCACTACATACTTAGTCTCGAGGTAAGAAGGGCTCAGTTTACCGAGTTTAGAGATTAATAGATGAGAAGAGAAGATGACAATGATTATCCATCAGTGCAGAATGACATCAAAAGGACAGAGAGGCGCAGACTGCGTGGGAGGATGGGGGGTGGTGCAGGTTAGACTCAGGTGGAGGGAGAGAGGGCAAACAGAAAGGGAGGGAGGTGTGTGGGCAGAGAGAGAGAGAGAGAGAGAGAGGGGATGCACTGGCAGAGGGAAAAGAGGCCCGCAGGCAGAGTGAGAGAGAGAGAGAGAGAGAGAGAGAGAAAGAGAGAGGGAGTGAGAGAGGGAGAGAGAGGAACGCACTTACAGAAAGAGAGGCTGCCATGCATGCAGAGGGTGAGGCACTGCACGGGTAGAGAGAGGGGTCACTGTGGTGAACTATGTGCCTGTCTGGACACGCCCCCTGCTGACCGCTCCTGTGGCTCCTCCCACAGGCCCCTGTATAAAGGCGATCTGAGGCCTGACGCTCGGCCTCAGTCTCCAGGACATAGTATGATGGACACTCACTCCTGGTTCCTTCTTCCAGTCAATAAAAGCCGATATCTCGCCTTACGTCTCAGTGTGAGTTATTGATGGTGCATCAGTCACATAGCCAGAGAGCGGAGGGTACGCAGGCACAGAGAGGTAGGATAGACATTTCATTCTTTCTCTTAGTTG